>NC_086446.1:389745187-389985187 GCF_028390025.1 Pseudophryne corroboree | reverse complement strand
GTTTTATTGTTTTCTGAGTTTTATTGTTTTCTGAGTTTGTTGGGTTACAGGAAGGCTGCTGGCAACAGCCTTCCTGCTTCGTGGGACTTAGGGAAGGGGGGGGGAGTAGGAACCAACTCTTGAAGTTAATGGTTCTCTATCTCCGCTGACAGGACACTGAGCTCCTGAGGGTGCTGATTGCAAGCCCACGAGGCGATCGCTCACTCCTGCAGCACGGCCGCCACCCCCTAACAGAGCCAGAAGAAAGAAGAGTGGTGAGTACAGCGCCGGCGGCCCGGTTAGCTCTGACAGGCTGCACTCCAGGAAGTCTCAGGAACACAAGGTGTAGGCGCTTTGAAGGGTGTCCTGAGCCAGCGCGATAACCCTACACTGGTCACGCAGCTAACAGGGGCTAATCCCTGCTGTTAGCAACAAAATCCTCAGGCCAGTATAAACAATAAGTGCGGGAAGCCGCACGCCATTGCAGGGGCGGGGCTTCTCAGAGCGGAACCAGCACTCACCAGCACCATTTTCTACCTGCAGATCATAGGAATCGCTGACAGGGAGTGCTGCCCTCCAGATAACTCCAATACCTCTGCGGTACCAGGGTGTTATGGACGAGGGGGGGGGAATGTTATAGTACTAGTTACCCTATTAAGGTTAATTAGTCAGCGCCAGGCTTTTATCATAATAACTGCCTACAGGGGCGCTGTGTGGCTGGCTCCTTATACTCTGTGACTCTCTGAAGGTACTCTGGGGGAAACGGTGTCTGACATTTTCCTGTGTAAGTGTGTGTATCCACTTTACCATGTCTAAGGACTCTGTATCTTGTGCTGCAGAGTGTGTATCTTCTCCTGAGGAGTCTATTCCATGTACTCAGGACTGCAATGTGCTTTCCCAGCCTTCTGAATCCGAACCCCCATGGGTGGATTCTTTAAGCGGAATGATGTCCCAGATTTCTACAAGGATGTCACATACTGAGAAAGAGATGCAGTATTTGAGAAAATCTTTAGAGGGTTTGAAGTATTCAGCTCCAGCTAAAACCCCACCTACATACCTGAAAAAAAGTACACTTACCAAGATAATGCAAGTTGACACTGATACCGACTCTGATACAGGGGACGGTGATGGGGATATGCAGGGGGGAGATGCATCCCTTGCATCTTGGTGCCATATTATAACAACCAAAATCTGATATTTTCTCTAAGGGGGTGATTCAAATGTTTTTTTGGGCACCATCAGAGCAATTCAATTGTTGCTCTGATCGGGCACCAAATACTTTTTAAGTGCCCAAAAGCTCAGGTTTAGCCACGTTGCATGGCTATACCCGAACTAAAATAGTGTCCACAATGCATTCCGTTTAGACGCATTTTCACACGTTTCCGGTCACCACCTCGGGATGCTGCGAGCAGACATGTCTGTGCCGGCGGTGATCACGCCCGAGCCTCAGTACAACTGAATTGCTGCCATCGGGTGCCTTCTAGCGGCGGGTGCCTAAAAAAGCGTTTGAATCGCCCCCTAATTGTTTATCTTGGATTATGTTAGTAAATAACAATTACCTCACATAGACAATCAAAATATGAACAGATTAAAGGGGGTATTCAATTAGCTCCGACCATTTCAGAGCTCTGGTGGCTGCAAACTTCTCACCTACTCGAGGGCCGCAGGTTCGGGATTCAGAATTGGATCCTTCGTACCACGGATGCAAGTCTCAGAGGTTGGGGAGCAGTCACCCGGGGGGAAAAGTTCCAAGGAAAGTGGTCAAGTCTGGAATCCATACTTCCAATAAACATTCTGGAACTAAGGGCCATATTCAACGGCCTTCTACAAGTGTCACACCTTCTGCAAGATCAAGCCATTCAGGTTCAGTCGGACAATGTCAAGGCAGTGTCCTACATAAACCGACAGGGCGGAACGAAGAGCAGAGCTGCAATGTCAGAGGTAAGAAGAATCCTCTGGGCAGAAAGACACGCGGTGGCGCTGTCTGCGATCTTCATTCCGGGAGTAGACAACTGGGAAGCGGACTTCCTCAGCAGACACTATCTCCATCCAGGAGAATGGGGCCTCCACTCGGAGGTATTCGCAGAGGTAACAAGCCGATGGGGTGTACGTCTTGTGGACATGATGGCCTCTCGCCTCAACAAGAAGCTTCGGCGGTACTGTTCCAGGTCGAGAGACGCACAGGCAGTGGCGGTGGACACACTGGTAACTCCGTGGATGTTCCAGTCAGTGTATGTGCTACCTCCACTTCCGCTCATCCCAAGGATTCTCAAACTAATAAAAAGAACAAGAGTTCAGGCGATCCTCATTGCTCCGGACTGACCAAGAAGGGCTTGGTAAGCGGATCTTCTGGAATTACTGCTGGAGGATCCGAGGCCTCTTCCTCTTCGTGAGGACCTTCTACAACAGGGGCCGTTCGCCTATCAAGACTTACCGCGGCTACGTTTGACGGCATGGAAGTTGAACGCCAGATCTTATCTCGGAAGGGCATTCCGGAAAAGGTCATTCCTACCCTGATACAGTAATCAATAAGGAAAGGGGAATGGGAGTATCCTCTGCACTAGTTGAAAGTCAATTGTTCTATTAGATATACTAAATACCCCAATAATACATATAATATGATTATAATTCTCAATCATATGTTGGGGGTGCTGCCATAGACAATAAGATTGAGAACAAAAGAAGAAGATAGGGAAGATTGTCTCTTTGTTGGCGCACGGAGAGAAGAAAAAATTGTGATAAATATAACTTTTATTTTCAAGTATTTAAAAAAATATCTTCTCTCCGTGCGCCAACAAAGAGACAATCTTCCCTACCCTGATACAGACCAGGAAGGGAGTAATGTCTAAACATTACCATCGGATTTGGAAAAAGTATGTGTCTTGGTGTGAATCCAAGAGATTTCCTACGGTGGAATTTCAACTGGGACGATCTCTTCTCTTTCTGCAAGCAGGTGTGGATGTGAGCCTACGCTTGGGCTCCATAAAGGTCCAGATTTCATCCTTATCTATTTTCTTCCAGAAACAATTGACTGCCCTCCCTGAGGTTCAGACATTCTTGAAAGGGTTTCTGCACATCCAACCACCCTTTGTGCCTCCTACGGCACTTTGGGATCTTAATGTGGTGCTGCAGTTCCTGCAATCGGATTGGTTCAAGCCTTTACAGGAGGTGGCCGTCAAGTTTCTTACTTGGAAGGCTGTCACACTGTTGGCATTGACATCTGCTAGACGTGTGTCAGAATTGGGAGCATTGTTATGCAAGAGCCCCTACTTGATTTTCCATGAGGATAGAGCTGAGCTCGGAACGCGTCAGCAATTTCTTCAAAAGGTTGTGTCAGCTTTTCATATCAACCAACCTATTGTGGTGCCAGTGGCTACTGACTCCTCAATTACCTCAAAGTCCTTGGATGTTGTGAGGGCTTTGAAGATATATGTGAAGAGAACTTCTCTTCACAGGTAGTTGGACACTCTGTTTGTCCTTTATGATCCCAACAAGGTTGGGTGTCCTGCTTTTAAGCAGACAATTTCTCGCTGGATCAGGTTTACTATCCAGCATGCTTATTCCACGGTAGGCTTGCCGTGTACAAAATCTGTTAAGGCCCACTCTACTCGTAAAGTGGGTTCTTCCTGCGCGGCTGCCCGGGGTGTCTCGGATTTACAGCTTTGCCGGGCAGCTACTTGGTCAGGGTCGAACACGTTTGCAAAGTTCTACAAGTTCGATACTTTGGCCTCTGAGGACCTTAAGTTTGGTCAATCTGTTCTGCAGGAACCTCAGCACTCTCCCTCCCGTACTGGGAGCTTTGGTACATCCCCATGGTACTAAATGGAACCCCAGCATCCTCTAGGATGTATTAGAAAATAGGATTTTAATTACCTACCGGTAAATCCTTTTCTCGTAGTCCATAGAGGATGCTGGGCGCCCGCCCAGTGCTTCGTATTCCTGCATTGTTACTTGGTTCAGTATTGTTGTTTCAGCCGTTGCTGATTGTTCCAAGTTGGTTAGCTTGGCTTTCCTTTTTGTTATGTGTGAGCTGGTGTGAATCTCACCACTATCTGTGTATTTCCTTCTCTCGAAGTATGTCCATCTCCTCGGGCACAGTTTCTAGACTGAGTCTGGTAGGAGGGGCATAGAGGGAGGGGCCAGCCCACATTATTAAACTCTTAAAGTGACAGTGGCTCCCAAAGGACCCATCTATACCCCATGGTACTAAATGGAACCCCAGCATCCTCTGCGAACTACAAGAAAAGGATTTACCGGTAGGTAATTAAAATCCAATTTTTTTCTCGGAGCGGCTGCATTCTGATGGCACGCAGCCTCCCCGAAAATAGATAGGACAGCCTGCGTTGTTGAAACCGCGCCCAGTATATCCTGGGATGCGATCACATTGTGACAGACGCGTACTGTTGCCAGATCAGATGGACGCAGCCACTGCCTACAGACATGCAGCTGCTTCCATCTCTGAATTGCCCCCATGGTATGAAACAAGACTAAAATGATTTCAATGTTCTGCCATGGACTGCAGGAGAAACAGCAATGCGAGTCGTTCCTGAATAGCATTTTGACGTATGGAAGGGGGCGGGGTACTTGTAAAATACTTCATTAGTATTCCTAGTACTCAATTGCAGGCAAATCTTTTACCATGTGTGTGCACTTCATTGCATCTTGGTGCCATATTATAACAAACAAAATCTGATATTTTCTGGGCACCATCAGAGCAATTCAATTGTTGCTCTGATCGGGCACCAAATACTTTTTAAGTGACCAAAAGCTCAGGTTTAGCCACTTTGCAAGACAATACCCGAACTAAAATAGTGCCCACAATGCATTCCGTTTGGACGCATTTTCACACGTTTCCGGTCACCATCTCGGGAGCCTGCGAGCAGACATGTCTGCGCCGGCGGTGATCACGCCCGAGCCTCAGTACAACTGAATTGCTGCCATCTGGTGCCTTCTAGCGGCGGGCGCCTAAAAAGCGTTTGAATCGCCCCCTAATTGTTTATCTTGGATTATGTTAGTAAATAACAATAACCTCACATAGACAATTAAAATATGAACAGATTAAGGGGGTATTCAATTAGCTCCGACCATTTCAGAGCCATCGAATTTACCCCCATATGTGTTCAATTGTGGGCTGTTTTCAGACGTTTTTAAGGCATTTTTGCCAATGCCTTTTCAATTTAAAAAAAAAAAATTTTAGTGAGAAGGCAAAGGCGAAAAATTCCTCAAAATTGGCAAAAACTGCCCATGTTTTCGCCGGTTCAGGTGCGAAAACACATGGATTCGCCAATCCACGTGTTTTCTGCTACTGCCAAATGTTTCGCCTAGGCCTGCAGCTGTAATCTCATATATGTAGGTAGAACTACACGTAAACTACGCATTAGATTCTTAGAACACAGACGTAACATCATTAAAGGGTTTCTTTTTCACAGCGTCTCCCGTCACTTTTCAGAAATACACCATAAGAATCCTGAAGACATCAAACTCATTGGCATTGAGACCATACTCCCCACCCCTCGTGGTGGTGATAGATACAGGAAACTCTGCCTTAGAGAAAATTATTGGATTCACAAACTCAGGACTCTTACCCCTGAAGGACTCAATGAATCTATTGAAATGGATCTATGTTAATATTCTACGGTTTATATATACATTCTTCATTTTTTTTATTTATTTTTGTAATCTATTTTTTTTATATATTTTTTTATCTATTTTGATTTTGAGACATAGCTGTTTTTTATATATATCAGTTAGTTTCAACTAATTCTATCATTTTTTTCAGTGGAGTTCATCTGAGAGCGCCAGTGGCGCAATGTATATATGGTTGATTCTCTCATCACAGTTCTCAATGTATTCCAGTTTGACTGGGTGTTCGATTCTGGGTGTCTGATTTTTGACACCACTACAAAAAAAAAAAATTTTACATTTTTTTTTTACAAATTTTTATATATTCATCACCATCGTTTATTTATTTTTTTGTCATAATAATTCTGATATAAGTTATAGAAATGTATCTGTTTTCGTGTCTCATTGTCATTATTATGTTCATTAATATTTGGTATACAATTTATCATTCATTATCAATGGCTAATCATGTACACTTAGATAGACATGGTATTTCTATTCACTTTTATATTCATTTATATTATTATTATTCTTATATTCTCTATCTTTGGGACTTTGGCATATAGTAACTATATATATTAATGACTCTCAACTACTGACTATCCCCTCCAGTGGAACTTATCTAAGAGCCTTGTGGCGCAATGGATATGCAGTTGATTCTCTGATTGTAGATGCTAATACATTTCAGCCTGACAGGGTGTTCGATGCCCAACATCACCATAAACTCCGATACAATTTTATATTATTTCATTGTTTAATTTTGCTACAAGCTATAGAAATCTACTATCTGTATCTCTTTTCCCTTTACTGTTATTATTATGTTCATTTATGTTTGATATATAACTTCTTATCTATTCATGTACACTCAGACAGGCATGTCATTTCTATTTGTGATTTACTTGTTTTTTTAATCATGTGTATTCATTATTTATCATCTTTTATCTATTTACACTTTGTCTTTAGTTTTTATTTATTCTTTACATTAAGTCTATTGAATCTAGGGCTTATAATTATTTGTACCACTAGAGAGTAAAATCCCTATGAGCTGACGTACACCTGTTCTTATATTGGATTGATTAATTATCTAATTACTGACACATGTTGATTGTTACATTGATGCTTTAAATACTGAGTACCTTTGAGGCTGGTTATACCTTTGACAAAGTCACATGATCTTTGACGAAACGCGTCAGGACCCCGCCTCTCTGCACACCTGGATCATTCTACCTATTAGGTAGCAAGCCGCACACTGAGCCACAGAAATCCTGGTTCTACACCGGCCCTACATCTTGGCTCAAACTGCTCATTGAACCACAGATATCCCGGCTCCACACCGGCTGCACATCCCGGCTCATTATACGGCCGTCAGCTACTCCTTTCATTATATTGGAGAGACCATCATATATCAGGCAGTGAATTGCCCATAAGCCATCCGGTCTTTCAGCCCCACGCATCGGCCCTGTGCACGGCTGCTGACATCTACTCTTAGAACGCGGCTGAAACTACATTCTTTACCGCTGGTTGCCTGGTTACCGCACAGTCATCTCCTCGCCGCGCAGACGGACACTGGGCATTGCAGGACCGCAATACCGAGGACGCTCGGTACGGACCAGCCCTAGGAGAAGGTAATCATAATTTAATTATTCATTTGCCCACCTGCCTGTGAAAATCTCTCAAGACATCTATCATCAGCCACACACTGATCGGCTGTTTATCTGGAACTGTGGACATTCCAATCACATCAATTCTGGACTCTGTGGTTCCCATTCTCAATAAGCAGATTGAGAATTTACAGCTCATACATCTTATGATCTAGGTGTTGACATATTTAATTTTATTTTCATGTGTTTTTTATTGCATTTTATATGTAGACTCCGAATGTCTTAATTAATGTTATTAACATAATTAATCTTTTCTTTTTCTACGTCAGCTCTTATCATTAATTATTCCCCATTAGCCATTGGTGGTTGTTCTTCCACTTTTGCGCAGCCGTTTTTCCTTATTATCCATTTATTATAAACACACACACAGTGTTTCACGGCAGTGCAGGTGACAGAACAATTGTACAAATATATAAATTATATTCATGATCTGAGGCGCTATTCAGCAGTTTTGTACCTTTTTTTCTTTGATAAAATGGCCCTGCTATTGCATAGGGCGAATCTCCATTCGCCCTAAAAAAATAGGGAGAAGTGAGGGGGGAAAAACAGGGGGGAAAATAATAATTGAATACCCCCCTTAATCTTGTTAAATGAACTTTATCCAACAGGATGGAAAATCAGATTGCTTGATGACATCTATCTGGCTTTTGTGAGGTCACTGCCTGACCCTTAAATGGTAAGGTAATGAAATTAGGCATTCTCAAACTGTTGGATCATTGTATTATAGTAGAGACCTCCACCTCCACCTCTTTTGCGCAGCAGGGCAAGCGCAAAAGAGCCCCTTGCGGGCTTGGTGGCACGCTACACGTGCCACGCTGTTTATTCTCTCTCCAGGGTTGTCGTTGACACTCCAAGAGGGGGAATAGGTGTTGGTATCCCGGAGGTCAGGATGCCGGCGCCGGTATCCAGACAGCCAGGATATTGAATGCCTCCCCCACAGATACTGCTTAACTGCTCATGAATCAGTTGAGAGTGTTCTAATGCTATCATATTGTAATGTATGTGACCAGGATTTGGGGACAGATCTCCTTGGTGGTCATCTTGTTTTTGGCCATTCTGTATTAAAACATACACATACAGATTTGAAATATACACACAGCCAAGGCTTTAAAATAAGTAATTTGTTTTTAATAAATGTAGTATTTCAATGTAAATTACCCAAAACATGTATATATTTTGTATAGTACAATATAAATCTATCCAGTTACAAGCATAGTTGCTACCATAGATTCTACCTGTGCAAAAAAAATCATTTTGTCATTACATATTTTGAAGAGACGCACAATGTTTACCTATATAGAAAATATTTGAAGCTACATGAGCAAACGTTTTATGTATGCTAACCATAGTCTTATATACAGGTAAATAGAGCACATCCAGTATGTTGTTATTGTGCTAAAGTTGTGCTGTTCATTGTTAAAGTTGTACAATTGACAATAGTAGAATAAAAAAAAAGTTACAATGCTTTGTCAGTTGCGGGTGAAATTCCAGTTGTAGCCACAGACTGGAAAATGTGCACTGTGACAAGTTTCAGTTACACAGCAGGATACAGTGATAAGGGTTCATTCACACTTCATGTATAGCAATCCCTGTACAGTGGCCACTTCACATCAGATATGCAAGGCCCATAGAGATCATTAATGCCTACTTCTACTGAATGCAAAATGCAGGCTTGTAGGACTACAGACACGCACAATGTAGGAAAATATATTATTTACTAGTGTTATTGTGTTTACTTTGCCTCGATCATTGCTGTATCTACCATATAGTAATATGCTTACGCAACCACAACGATCATTTAGTAAAGTGCAAAAGCTCACTGCATATGCTGTTTTGTGATGTGATATGTCTGCGCAAATGCGCTTTACACTTGCAGAACACGCACAATGCAGTGGAATACAATTACAGCACAGACAAAATCTGTTCAATTGGAAAATATAAAGAATAATCCAATCTAAATTCTGTATTATTTCTAGAGATGTGCGGGTTCGGTTTTACTCAGTTCTCCAATATGGCATCTTATTGGCTATCAGCTCTTATGTTTTAGATAGCCAATAGGATAAATCCGGACTTGCACTAGTTTGGCGAACAGAACTAAGTAAATCCAAACCCGCTCATCTCTAGTTGTTTTATTATACCATTTTCAAGGAATTTGATTACGTCTTCCATATAATATGCAATGCTTTTGGTAGAATTTAGTCTAAATCAAATGGTCTACCCAAATTGCATTGTTTGTATGGGTAACTTTTGGGCTCCATGTTTATATTAGTAAGTGTTCAAATTTTGGCAGTTTTTGTTAGGGTGAGACAGTAATGCTAATCATTACTTTTCGTACATCTCTTGCCGCCTCAGGAGGCTACGTGCAAAAATGTATCTCCCCATAGCACTTGCACCTGAACAGAGCAACAATTGACTTGCTTTGGCAGGCGCCATCTAGAGGCAGTTTTGGGAAAAACAATTGATTCAACTCCATAATGTTTGCTTGCTTTCCCCCACGGCCCCCCCCCCCCACCCTGTGTTTTTTTATTTTATTATATTTACATTTGTCAGAAGGCACACTCTGTAGATGTCAGAGACATTAAAACTAACTTATAAAGACAGTTAAAATTTGATCTCTATCTGGCATTAGGAAATGTAGGGTTATATACTGAAATGGCAAATGGTCAGTAGCAGACAGGTGTTGCTTCTCATCTATCTAATATATTAAAAGCTATAACTGGTTCCTGTCCTTTTATAGAGCATAGCCCCCACAGCGGCATGCCATTTCATGTTTGCTGTCACACAAAACTAAACACTACTGTAACACTAATAGGAGAGTAGGTGCAATGTGGCTGGATCCCGATGAGCACTTACATCTTTCCTAACAAAAAAAATAAAAATCAACTTGATTAGTTCTGTACAATGTCCTGTCTGCTCTATATCCCGCGGTGTGAATACAATGAAAAGAAGTAACGTATGTAGGGCAATAAAAAATTCTATGTATATATCTATGTATATTAAAAATATCCACTATACTTTCACATTACATTATACAGTGCTGCTGTCCTATAGCTACACAAAGCAACATATTTTCAAGGACTTCTCCATTATTTGGTTTTTGTCTTGAAGCAGCGTACATACATAACATTGATTTAAGTTACTGCTAGTTCCTCATAGACATCATATAAGACCAGGTTTGAAGCGAGCAACTTTTGTTTAGGATATACAACCTGTCTGTTATGAGGACAACAGTTCAACATAAGTGTACTTCACAGTCATGGAATATCATCTACAACAACCTCACTCACACCTTCCACATTCACCTTTGACTAAATCTCATATCGTATTGCTATAACTTTATAGTATAATGCACATTCATTGTTAACCATGGCTTCAAGCAAAAAAGCCAATTGGCAAAAAGTGTTGGCAGGTGACTTTCCAGATTTTTGTCTCTGAAGAAGTCAAAAGTGCATGGTCATGTACTCACAGTCTAAGATAGAGAACATCAAACCAAAGCCAACAAGATGTTCTAGTCTATTGTCCAGTGAACACTATGCATCGCAATAGCTCCTCCCAGTACAGGCTAATAATGACTTTAAGAACTCTGCCATATCTTCTTTGAAACAGGAACACAGTTAGGTGACACATAGAAATATGGAGACATCCAAAGTCCAAATAGAAAATCTTAATAAGCAGTCACAGAGGCAGCAATGGTCCATGCCACCCAGTCTGGCGGGCAGGAGTCTGTTCCTTTGTTCTGCACGGTGCACAGTTAGCTCTTCGTACAATCCCACACAGCAATCAAAAGCTATTTTGCTGAACCAATCCAGTGTGGTCATAGCTTCGGAGAACACAGAAACAAAGGTCCACTGAGGTAGTCCATTTTTTTTTTCTATTTATCTTCAAGTGTTTATTTTCTTTGAAGGCTTTACTAAGAAAAAGAAAACATAATTACAAAAAAAGTAAAAATGGAGGCTTTATAGATATAACAATGGTGAGTGTTACCTCATGCACTGAAACATCATTACTGTTTTCTATAACGGTCCACTGGCAAAGTCAAATAAATACATGGAACAAATAACCTTTGATGTTCTGTGCCTTTTTGTTTTCTATTCCCCCCCCCCCCCCCCCCCCAGAACAGTATTTGTATCGCTACAGTGTGTTCAAGAGGAACCAGAGGCTTTGGGGGTGGATATTTACTAAAGCTTCTAAAACAGTTGCCCATAGCAACCAATCAGATTCTGTCTACCATTTTCTAGATCGCAATAAAATAATGATAGACAGGATCTGATTGGTTGCTTTAGGCCGCTCAGACATCAGTGTGAGGAAAGCAGAATAGTTGCTCCACAGGCCAATAGGGAGGTCAGTAACTCAGAGTAAGTAGGGGCTGCTCTTATTACACACAGAATTGGACGGTCTTTATATACCATTTGTGTGCCCGTTTACTGGATCATACTAACCCATGCCTGTACATGCATAATGTATTTGAGTATAAAGCTGGGTGCACACCTATACAATCCATGACTGATCACTTGATATTGTGTGAACAAGCTGACGATTGTATATGTGTGTATGCAGGCCTGCTCCCGCAATGGACGGACTTGGGAGGTCGCATCTCAAGTGTTTAATATATGTAGGCCCGACCTTCCGAAATCATAGAAGCCCGTACACACAGCTACTTCTAAGATAGTGTGTACGCTGCTACCAGGTGGTCAAGCCCGGGGGCGGGATGCATCAAGCTGTAAAATCCAGCCAAACCTCTGAAAAGGCCATTTCCGGAGGAATGGCTGCTTATCGCATATCCACCACATCCCGGAATATGATATATTCTGGGGCTTGGATGTGGTGGGCAATGCCCTATAGAAGCCTATGGGCTTTTCGCATTTCTCCACTGAGAGGTATCTAACCGGATCCCTCCCAGTGGTGTGTGCGTCACTAGACGCATGAGCAGACGGGCTCCCGAGTCATAAACCTGGATAGCTCTTACTGCAAGAGCTGTACTTTGCTTAAATGTTCATATATAAGGCGGTAGTAAATGCCGATATGCATGCAGTGAATGGCGGGATGCACTGCATTGAAAATGCGATGATTTATGCATCCTGCCCCTGGACACAGTACTTAGCTGATCATGAGCATTTACCCGGTCAGTGAGTGATGGCAAAGGTGTGTACCCAGTTTAAGACTTTGAAAGAGAACGTTTTCGTAGCCCTGATTAGTCAGCAAGAAGAAATTGCAGATGGCTCACCGAACCACTACTCCATGCCTTCTCATAAAAGCCTGGTGCTTCCAACATTTTGGGTGTTTTTTTTAAATTTTTTTATACAATGTATTTATTCAAAAAGGCAAAAATACAAACTTGGGGGGAAATTTAGCAAACCTTCTAAAGAGGAGAAGAGGAGGTGTTGCCCATAGCTACCAATCAGATTTAAGCTATTATTTTTCTTGCGTATTCTATAAAAATGATTGCTATATTCTGGTTGCTCTGGGCAACACCCCCATTTGTCTTCCTGTAGAACGTATGATACATTTTCTCCTTTGTGTGATATCAGTCATTCCATTTTTCCTATCAGTGTCTTATGTTAGGACAGTTTAGAGAGATTATAGAGTTCCGTTGTTTAGGATAACCTATCCTGCTATGCCTTCCCTATGGTGCGTTCTCCTGTGTTATATTCAGCTAAGCTATTCAGGCAGCATAAGACCCCACAAAATAATATTACACAGTAAAATGTAGAAAAAGGTGGATTGCATTGTGCAAATCTGTTATCTACTCTAACACTTATATGCTATTAAGATTTGTGACACTTAAAGTGTACCATACATCTGTGACTGATTGCTGTAATTCCGCGATCTTTCAATGCTGGCGATGTGGAAACATGTTGGATTTGCCAATCCCAACCAAAAAAATTATTGCGATCTGCAAATAAAGGTATCTCCAACATGCAGAATTTTCCCAATTCCATGACGAATCGTCAATTATTTATGGCGGTTTTGATCAGTGTATCGGAAGAGATGGGGGAATCACAGCGGTGATGTATAGCTCGCCTAACCTCATGAAATTTTATTTATGTTACAATGGCTCTTATCATTAATGACTCTGTAAACATTTTTGAGAGCTTTCACCTTGGTGTGAAATGGGTTATTACAAGCTTTAAAAACCTGTTTCACAAAATCTAAACTGGAAAGTTGTACAGTTTATTTAACCTTAAGATTACCTTTACTTTTCCTTTATCATCCTGATCACATGTTTCATTGTGAAATCCTCCAGTAGTTATCTGAGACAGAAGAGAATATATTTGAATTAGTATTGCACCATCTCACCATGCAGTCTGGACTACTATAATTTCACATTTGCATGAAAAATTGAGATTTAGGAGTATTTACGAACAGGCAGTCTGTCAACGTCAATGACCATGCACGGCTTTGATCGAGATGCGGCCATGTGACCGCCGCTCGGGATCCCGGCAGTCACGAAGCCGGGATCCTGAGCAATCAAAATGCCCGGCAGACAGAATAACGACCCACAGGGACTATTCCCATTCGTGGGTGTCCACGCCACCCATAGAGTGGGAATAGAACCGCAGCGAGCTACCCTGCCCACTACGTGGCGAGCACAGCAAGCCCGCAAGGGGCTTTGTTGCAATCGCCTCCTCCACTGGAATTCTGCTGCCGGGAGCCCAAAGGCCGATCTCCCAGTCCCAAACTCTTTGATCAATAGTTTTAAAAAAGCAAGAGGAGTCATTTGTAAATCAGGCTCGTTTTAGGAATGATATATTGATTCCCGTTTTAAGAATGTCAGGCAAAGCCATCTGATTGGTGGCTTTCACGACCAGCAGGTTAGTAAAAATCCCACTTAAGTCTAAGAGCAATATGTAATATATTGCGAGGTGCAGGCTTTTTGATAATTTATGCGAGTCTGGCCATATTTTTAAAGCGGCAATCATTTACAAGGCAAAAGCAGGTAATTTTTTACCTTGTGAATGATTGCCGCTCTATAAATGCAAACAGACTTGCAGAAATTTCCAAACAGTCTGCACCTCACAGTAGAGGCGCTTTAAGAGAGGAGGTGGCCCGTGTGCAGGCTCCGATTGGGCCCCCTCCTCTCTGGCAGTGCAGTAGGCTCTGGCATTGTGCCAGAGTCTACTGCGCATGCGCAGGTCTTCGGGAACATGGTGCCCGCACCGCGTTCCCGGGCACATCTCTCTTGCACATGTGCAAATCACAGGAAAATGGCGGTGGTGGCCATTTTCCCAGTGGTATTTGCAATTCTACTACCAGCATTGGGCCTAAGGAGCGGTAAGTATAATTAAGGGGCCAGTGTGCTCCACACCCCTTGAACCCATTATAGATACGCCAGTGCCTCACAGGCTATTACATATTGCCGTAAATCTGTATTTTGTGAAGTATGTGTGAAATGGTAACTGTACATATTTAAAGCCTTGTGAGCATTTGTTTTTTTCATCCAGAATGGGAATTGCCTAAATACTACGAGGATGTATGTTTATGAAACTCTGGGGTCTATTTACTAAGCCTTGGATAGAGTTAAAGTGGATGGAGATAAAGTAACAGCCTTATCAGCTCCTAACTGTCATGTCACAGGCCGGGTTTTAAAAATGACAGGAGCTGGTTGGTTGGTATTTTATCTCCGTCCAAGGCTTAGTAAACAGACCCCTCTGTCCCCCACTACATATGTTAAAACCAGTTACAATTTTATAATTGACTAAAGTTGGCCAATTATTTATCCAAAAACCAGTCCTTGAACTGTGGTTCATGAAGATAAAGTATTACATAAAAGACCTCTATTCTAAGGGAGAAATTTATCAAAGCTTGGAGAGAGATAAGGTGAATGAGATAAAGTACCAACCAATCAGATCCTCTCATTTTTCAAACAAACTGTAAAATTACAGAAGCTGATTGGTAAGTACTTTATCTCCTAGCTTTGAAAAATCTTCCCCTAAAAATGTATTTATAGTTATTCTATAGTTATTAAATATTAATTCTATTATAACACTGTTCCTTTGTGTATTGTGTTGCTGAAGCAACACTTATGTGAGTGCAGCTTATGCATGCACTAGAAAGTATGCATGAGGTCCAGGAACACAAGGGATACTCCAAATATTGGTCTATCCCACATAATGGCTCCTTAGCAAAGTCATAAGTGGCAAGTGTATGACAAGGTGGCACCACCTAGATACAAAATTAATTTTAGCAATATTACTGCGCCTTAATTATTATTATGCACATATCTGCACATAGAAAAGGGTCTATCTATGCAGAATACAATTTTATTAATGGTTTATAAAAAAAACATCATAGAAAGAAACCTGATTATACATTGGATACCTATACCTTTCAGAAGGAGCACAAATGTTCATTAAAATATATACCGCTATTTTATATTACTGAAAAATCAGAGTACTCTAATTACTAACTGCTTTCACAGTTCAAAACTGGGAGCAGGAGTGAATTGTATGTATGTATGTATGTATGTATGTATATATAGGTATATATAGATATATGTATATATCTTAGTGTGCATGCAATATAACCCAAATGATCTTATGCTGCTATGCTAAAACATCAGAACATCAGTCAGTGCTTTCCATACTCACCATTCTCGTCACATCTCCTGAAAACATGCCCCCTTTGTTTTGACGCTGTTCCTGTGAGCCCGTACTGCTCCCTCCAAGTGAATTCTTCCTAATTCCTATCAAATGCAATGTAAGAATACACATTACTCAAATGTAGTAGATATTACAGGAAGTCAGATGGTTTTTTTACTGAATAGTAAACAAAAAACCTAAAGAATGTGACTGTCCAACTGTACTCATGGGATAGGCCCTAACGACATGCAGCAGGACAGCATTAATGTGGTGTGTCTAGCAGAGTTCAGTAATATGCATGACATTAAGATCATCATATTGGATAATTGTGTTTTGTTCAGATATACTGTATATAAATGGAGCTGTCCACTTTAATCTGTACTTCATACATAGATCATTTCCTATGACTATGGCTGCTCGGGTGGGTCCTCCTCGTGAGCATTCTCTTAGGGTACTTACCAGTTGCTGGTAGAAGCTCTAATCTCTGCAAGCTGTTCCTTCTGGACTGATTGAAGCTGCCCTTGGATAGGCGCCTCTGTCGGCTGGACAGCATGGCTGCTGGAGACACTATCCCTGGAGGAGGCACTTTCCCCATTTTATGATACAACTCCTCAATCTCTTTCTTCTGCAATGCTTGTAACACCTGCACTTCAGACATGTGCCTACAGAATAAACAGTAAAGCAGTCAATTGGTAGTAGAAGTCATTCGCTAATTTACACAATCAAAATGTAATAAAGATCATAATATGTTAGGTGTTAACCATGACTAATAACTGGTCTATAATGATTATCTTATGAGATCTAAAATATTGTAAGAACAAGTACATTTTATGTCCCTGTGAATTAAACACCATATTGCATATCCTTCACCAACGCCTCCCCTTCATAAATCTGACACTGTCAGAAGATATACTTCCTGTCGTCCTCTAAATTCTGCTTGTGACACATGGGGGTAAATTTACTAAGGTGGGAGTTTTTTTTAGAACTGGTGATGTTGCCCATAGCAACCAATCAGATTCTACTTAACATTTGTCTAGCTGCTTCTAGAAGATAATAGATACAATCTGATTGGTTGCTATGGGCAACATCACCAGTTCAAAAAATCTCCCACCTTAGTAAATTTACCCCATGCAGTGTTACCTCTCATGCATAGCTAGACATTATGTGGTCCTTATGGCAAGATTTTACTTTCACAAAAAAAGTGTCCCTCAGCTGCAGACCCCATTGCAGCTATACCCCATGCTGCTATAGAGCTTATGCCTTTACGCCTCCACAACTTCTCTAATGCTACACCCCATTTATGCATAACCAAACTCTCCTCCAGCCTTCAATCAAATAAATGCTCTCTTGAAATCCACCTATTCGCTATGGACTACCCCAACTGGATATTACTCCCTCTGTGTGTTCTAGTCCCATGTCCTTTCTGGGTCCGACTAGTTTCAGTATTACAATATTGAGACATGCAAAATAAGCTCCACCCCAATCCACCCAGAGCAAAGAACTCACTTTTGAGAAAATCGGCCCATTTCTAAGTATAGCTCGCCATAGGCTGCACAATAGTGCAGCTGTCATGGACGAGGGGGAAGTGTGACTAGACGATAATCGGTGCCCCTCTATGGTGATCTACATTCACAACCTGAAGTTGGCTTTAAGACGGTTGGGTGGATCAGAAAGGTTTAGTAACAAAACAAAAGGATCCAGACCATTTTTTCATCCATTTTTCAGGCTGTGAACAATTATCGCTGAGTTCCATGCACTGACCAATAATAATCATTCAAAGCAGTTGTTTGATCTGCCGGTTTGTATGATGATCTTAAACCTCACTTGTATTTCAAGTCTGTGATTAGGGATTGACCCACCAAAATCAGGGTAGTTAAGAGGTATGCCTTTTATGTACATCTCCTGGTTTTTGTATGATTTGTTACTTAGGACTGTCTAGCACTAAGGAGCTTTATGGCACCTTACAAATAAATGATGATGATCACCATCCACTTAAAGCAATGTATCACTAGTAATAAGACATATTTTCACAATCTATCATTAGTCACCATTGTAGCTTACTGTTTCCTTTTTCTGTTACAATAATACACACTAATGAAGTCTGGTACCTGAAAAGAATATTGATTTATGCTACAGGGAAACATGAATTTTATATGAGCACTTGCAACCTTAAAGGGCTTTTAATCTCTCTCTCTCTCTCTCTCTCTCTCTCTCTCTCTATATATATATATATATATATATATATATATATATAATTATACTAACTAGTACATATGAATTGGATCATTTTTAGCAATTTATTTTTGCCAAACTTTGCAAAATGAAGAAAACATTTATTTTGTTTTTTATGAGTAAATTATAGTGAAAATTACTTTTGCCTAAGCTGTTGAAGCTCTTCAAATATTTCCTCATCTTCACTCTCTGTTTCATCGCTGCTCAGATAGTTGATCCCCCTTGTGTAGTGCAGCCAGACCTGAACAGTGGAAATCTGCTGGGGTGTCTTCTCCAGGTTCTCCTCCCCACTAGAAGATTTGTAGTCTACATCCTTCACATCAGAAGCTACTGGTACTCTAGTAATCTCCACAGCATTTTCCCCATTCATAACAATACCATTTTGGTTATGGACTTCATAGTTGGAGTTGTCTTGGCAGCCATATGTTTCTATAGTATTGTTGTTCAGGACACTGGCACAGATATCAGGAATATCTATTTTTTTGTCCACAGAGGTTAATCCATCACCATAATTTCCCTGCACTTCTTGGCTGTAGTCCTCAGGTTCCGAGCAGCTGAGTTGTCCGTTGTTATTCCATTCTGCTGTGTTCACACTGATGTTGGGTGTAAGTCTCTCAGGTTCCGAGAAATTCCCCTCTGTACCCTCATCTGTGCTAATGTCTGTATCTGAGGAAGCCGTTTCATACAGCTCAGGGGTGCTGTCTGATCTTTGGGACACCTCAGGGCTGCTGTTTAAACTCCATGATGTTATACTGTCAGCAGGATCCTTTGCAGCTGTAACTTGAAATCTCCCTACAACTTTCGGTTGTGTATCTGAGTTGACAAAAATGGAAACAAGGTGATTAGCTATGTATTATTTGGAACATTTTTTAATAGTGAATATTAAGTAATCATCAGGCAGCAAATGTGGGAAATTTGCTAAATGATGGGTCTGTATTAGTGGTTTCTAAGTCACAATATGTATATCTTTTACTGTGCACACTATTCATAGGGGCATATTCAATTGTGCGCAGAGTTTTGATAAGCCCCACGGCCGCAGTGCTTTTCCTATTTAATTGAAGGAGTATCGCATAATTTTTGTCGCACCCCCACAGCAATTCAGATTTTCCTAAAATTGTTATTTGTAGGAAAAACAATCAGGACTTTCTCTTGCATCCCTGCAGCACTCCCTCTAATGACTAATTAAGCAACTGTCAGGTAAGTATATTTATTTTTATAAAGAGTGCATACCCGTGGTTTCCAAAATTGGGCGCGAGGTCTGCAAGTTGTTTTTTTTGCAGGCAAAACCTCGCACCCAATTGGATACCCCTTAATGACTGATTTTTATAAGAATGAGGAGGAGCACCTGAGAATGCCCCACATAAACATTTTCTGTATTGTAAAGTAGACACATTATTTATTAAACTAGATGGGGCAGTACAGATTGTGTAATGGTTAGCAATAGTGCCTCACAGCACAGAGGTGGGTCCACGGCGCTGTGTGGAGTTTGTATATTCTCCCCGTACCTGTGTGGGTTTCTTCTAGCTACTTCGATTTCCTCCCACAATCCAAAATTATACCAGTAGGTTAATTAGCTCCCTTGTACTGTACATGGGCAGATTAGATGGGCCAAGTGGTTCTTATCTACCAACAAATTCTATGTTACTAAATGCATAAATTGCAGAGGATTCAGTAGCGGATCTTGCCATGGGCAAGCAGGACTTTTGCCCGGGGCGCCACCTTCCGGAGGGCGCCGGGCAAGATCCGCTACTGCTGTGCCCCCCGCTGCCCGCTGTGTCCACCTGGTTCCTCGCTGTGAAGGGAACTAGACGCTACGCGTCTAGTTTCTCTTCGTGGAGAGGACCTTTGCTGTGCGATGCGCGATGACGTCATCGCGCACCGCACAGCATTGTGGGACTGACAGACGCTAGGGGTCATAATTGACCTCTAGTATCTGTCTATGGCAGATCCGAGGAGAGGAGAGGAGCGGCGCCGGTGGAGGTCTGCAGCAATCAGGAGTGGGGATAGTAAGTATTCTTTTTTTTTTAAATTTTCAGCTGCGCTACTCTACTGTACAGGGAGCGTAACTGACCACGCTTCCTGCATGAAGCCACACCCCTATTTCCCGCCCGGGGCGCCAAAAGGGCAAGAACCGGCCCTGAGAGGATTATGTCATAAATGTGACATTGCTCTTTTTGTTGAAACATACTTTTTTTTGTGTTTTGAATGCTGTGAGTGTGCAAATGCTACAATGGGCTTGAAACCAGTCTACCCTGAGAACAGCCTCATGCTCTGTTTTATTACAGGCTGGGTTAGCTCATAATGATGTTTGGTCTATCCCTATGAATACTTTAAGGTCCATGGCTGGAGCTATCCACTAATCAGAGTGCAGCATTTCTCTACCTGCCTCTCGGCCTGCAGCCAGACAGTGAATGGCTGTCAGCATATTGATTGGTGGATGGCTGGAGTTATCCACTAATCAGAGTGCAGCATTTCTCCCAGCCTGCAGCCAGACAGTGAATGGCTGTATGCATGCTGATTGGTGGATGACTGGAGCTACATTAGGACAGAGACCCTTTAAAATGTTGCTATGGGGCCTACAAATTTCTGGTTACAGCCCTGGCTGTAGGCATGTACAGATTTACATGGCTGATCTGGTAACACTGTCTAATGTCAACATCCTCCCTTGTTACCTCACTAGCCAGATGACAACTTAATCCCCATTTAATATAGGTCATGTGAGAGGTCGTAACTTACAGACCTAGTGCCTGATCCACAGTTGTATGCAAATGTGATGGTTTGCATATAACTACAATTGGTGGGAGGCCTGCACATGTGCGGATGGAGTCTGCGTTGTTGCACATTTGCGGACGAGGAGGATGGTGGCGCTGGGAAGCAAAATAATGGGATGTCGTCCCCGATTTCTGGGAGTGCTGAGACCAGTGTCTGAGTCTCCCAACTAAGATGCAGCTACTGTGCTACTCCATCCACCTCTGTATCAGGCGCTTAGTATGTAACTCACATACACCTAAAACTTCAGATTGTGTTTCCCCTGAACTACAGCCCACAATCATTTTTAACGTCAAATATATTGGAGATCTGTTGTCATGGGATGGTACTATTGGATAATACAGTCTACATAAACAAAGCTACTTATACCCCTTTCAGACCGCCTGAGGCAGGTCGCACATGGGAGAGTGACACGGGAGCTCCTAGCGTGCGACCCGCCTCAGGCTACCCGCCACCGCTAACTACAACCTGGCTTATTGCCGCGTTGGTGACATCAGCGGTGACGTGGCAGGGGTGGTGCTTGGAGATCACATGATCTCCAAGCGCTGCCCATACACAGAGTTCATCAACCCAACTCCCGTTCACACCGCACAGTGAGCCGGGTTGAAAACGTGTTCAACTCTGCTCACGACCAGGGTTGAAATACCCGGTCACTCGACCCTTTCAGACCGCACATGTACATGTGTTATACGCGTTTATGTGCCAATAACCCGTGTTCAGTGGTGGCGGTCTGAAAGGGGTTTTAGAGAAATATTTAGAGAGATAGTAAATGAAACTTACCGCTGGAAATGGCACTTGAAGGCAAATGATTCACTGGATCTGCAGGTGATGGAGGATCACAATCAGAAATGATGGGTTGTACCTTTAAAAATAAAGACAATGACATTAGCACACACTTCTGTAAAGCCTGAATAATGGCAAGTTCATTGTATGGTAGAATTATAGAGGGGCCAGAGGTAACGTAGAGGAGTGAACTGTGAGAAAGACTGGAACTCTTTTCTCCAATACCTATTTAGTAGATTGCACTGTTATTATTTTGCACTGAACCCATATAAGGTATAAAAAGGTCAAAAACACATTGTTTACGATATAAATCAGAACAAGTCTTCTCTTTGCCATAGCTACATACAATGTCCATCCTGTAACTAGAAAGTGGCATTTGTGAGCTGGGACCATATGCATGAGAATACGGATTATGCAGTCTCTCATTCCAAGAAGACAGACACATTGGCCTCAGAGATGTATCTAGTTCCTAGCAAGTTGGGAGCCTGCATTCTTGCTAATACAGGCCCTGGGTCACAGATGTGTGCTAATACTACTGTATCAGTTGCAGATCAGACTTTTATCGATCATCTGAGTTTCCCTAAGATCGTACAGCATGGCCGCAGGAAGTAAGACGCTGGAGCCATTGCAGCTGCAGATGGGGTCACAGTAGCAGGCTGAGACATGCCCTGTAAATGGTCACAAAACATGCCTGCATTTTTGCCACCACTTCCCTTATAGTCGCACCTGACTGTCAATCACTTTGTGAATAAATCCTCATTGCAACCTCCATCAAAAGACCACCATGGCACATGAGCAGTGCAGTCGGCCGATAATCACTCCCGTAGTTTCAATGAGTAAATAGAGCTAAATGGTCATGTGACATAGCCTTTTCAGATGAACTTGACCACAGGTAGATTTTGAATCTTCAACCTGGGCATGACATTTGATTTCATTTTCCTCTAAATTCTTATAAACTACTCAGGAGTAAAGTCTGCAGCACACATGTATTTTCCTTTTACCCTGGGATCTCATTCCTCCTGAATACATGGTGCTTTTGTGAATAACATTTTTTATCAGTTTCCAATTTGACCACTAGGTGTCACACACACATCAGACGTCTTGAAGCCTATTTGTTACAATACTGCAAAAGTAATCACGTCTTACTGATTTTATAAATGTTTTACAATCAGAGCTTTACAATAGACTTTTTTCTTTTTTTTGTATTTTTTTTTGTTTCTAAGCAATATTTTAAACAATATTATTTTCAAGCAAAGATGCGTCATTTTGATATTATGGGTGGTAGTCAATTGTTTATCACGCCCGATCTCCCATCTAAAGTGACGGGAGATCATGGGATGGTATTCAATTGTTTCTTTTTATTGAGCTTGTCACGCCCAGAGAGGTCGAGTTTAGTCGCTTTATGGGACAAGTCCCGTTTCAGCACTCAAACGGGTCACTTTTTGCTTATTTCAGTTGTCACCTCCAGGGCAGGGTGCGAGCTGAAATGCTGGCGCTGGCAGCTGATCGCACCAGAATGGAGCTACAATTGAATAGCTCCGTATAAGAGTAAAAATTACACTGACCAAATACCTTAACTGTTAATTATCCCGATGAGATGGAAAGGATTTGTGATAGGGTAGGTTGGATCTGGATGGCAGCTACTTTACATTATCCTGTTTACTGTTTGTTTTTTTATTTAAAAACATGGTCAAACGAGAGTAAGATATTAAATGTCCAACTCCATGCTAGTTCCACCCTATTCATATATACACATATACGCATTACACTCACATTATTGAGCCTACATATCATATCCTTTTCCACCTTACAACCATGCAGTAGCAGCAATGCCGCATAATTTAGGTATTGGAAATATTTTAAAATATCCTAGTGCAGCAGGCATGAGAGATATCCCTTGTATTAGGCTAAATAACACTTCCTATTGCAGTCCCCTTTATTTTCACTAGGTTCTGCTTTCTTGCCCTATTTATCAAGTTCCAAAAGCTTAGCTTTTCAGAGCTTGACCTCATTAGCTAATGCCATCTCCTTAAGGCCACATTCTCATTTTGTGGTTTTTCAAAGACAGGTCCTTAGGATCACTCTTTGGTAGCGTATACTTGCACATGCCTGATAGGAGAATACTGCTTGAACTCCTCATCGACAGGGCAGCCAGGGAGAATGAGAAAACCACGCCCAGGGGAATTAGTAGAGAAAAAACAAAACCACATTCTAAATCAGCTCAATATGCCACAATAAGGAATGTTATTTTTTGTGACCATAATGGAAGTTTTAATGATTCGACCACTATATCATTTTATTATACTGTATTAAGGCATGCCACATGATGTCAGCCCAATGCACACTTTTCATTACAAACACCTCTGGAGAGTATGCTTCCTGATAAACAATAATAGTGGCAAATTCCTTTTATTTGTTACATTACAATTGATTATTCAACCCTGTTTCTCTACAAATGCCTACTGCATGGAAGCCCTGTAAAATAATGTGTTGAAATCTATAGCAACTCATCAGTTAGAAGTTAGAAGTGTAACACAAGTCTAGCAAATAAAAGTGAATATACAGTATTATTGTTTGCTATACTGTAGGTTACAATATATTTGTGCTAATGCACAATGGTTATGAGATTTTTTTCTCATCTACGCTTACAAAATATAGGAGTCACAGATAAAGCACCAGCCAATCAGCCCCTAATTGCCATGTTACAGGCTGTGTTTGAAAAATGTCAGTTAGGTTAGACCCGCTTGGCCGGAAGGAGACTTCACATCGGCACCTATACAGGCACCCACACATATGTGGCAGTCCCGCCGCCAGATTCAACCGGATGACAGGACGACGGGATTTCAGTGTGAACACATACATTTCAATGTATTTGTTCACACAGTGCCGCTGTGCACTGTGTTCTATTGAAATCCCGTTTAGCAATGGCCAGATCCTGTTCTGTGGCTTCCTGCAGAACAGGATCCGTGTGCACAATAAAAAACTCTCCCGGCCAAGCGGGTCCCGTTATTCAGTGGGATCCGCTTGGCCGCTATGTGTGGCCCTAGCCTTAGAGTAGGAGCTGGTTGGCTGGTATTTTATCTCTCTCCAAGGCTTAGTAAATAGACCCCATAATTTTTTTAAATAAAGATACATGTGGATCGATATCGCCAGTCTCATGTATCAGACACATATATTTACCCTGATATTGCCAGTGACCTTATTTTCTGGGGTGAACATTTTGAGCAGAGGTGTGGGGGTGTCGTTGAGCCTCCAGAGAGATTCCTGCTCCCCATTCATAGTCCCCGCACTCACATACTTCAGTTCCTCATTAGTGACACCCTTTCATTCTGAGAGTGCAGCCGGCTCAGTAAGAAGAATTGGGGAAGCGTGTCAGTCTCCTATCATCTTCTGCTGCATTCTATGAAACCAGTCTCCTAAGCACATTACAACATATCGATTCTTTCCCAAAGATGATCGGCTGTCATACTGAGGCCGATCCTATATTGGTACAGGACCTTCCTTTGTCCATGTCTAGTTTGCTCTAAGTGGTACACATAACAAATTGAAGTGAGATTTTCCATGCATAGCTTAACAAATTTCCCCAAATTTGATAAAACATATTCTTAAATGTATATTACATGCTATTTATAGGAAGTCGGGGCCAGTATGGCATACAAAGGGAGTAATATAGCTCCATGTTCCAGTATATCTAGTGCCATAGACATCTGATGCCCTTGCATATAAATTAGGTTGGTTTTTCCAAATAAAAGATTATGGGTTTATAAAATATCTGCATACTTTGTGTTGATTATACCAGTGATAACACTGAGGTGTCTCATACCCCAATTACCAAATCCTAGTGAGTTTTTACAAAACGCTGGCATGAATATTGGTGCAACCCACAAAATGGCTGCCTCCACAGTATGTGGCACACTGTAAATATTCCAAATTAGAACAGCTTCCAGTTAAGAATAAAATGATTGTAGACTTAATAGCAGAAACAAAGAACTGATTGATTGGGTAACATGTTTTCTGAGAAGTTTTATACAATGGTTCCTGGCATTTAGCAAAGCAAGGTAACCACTGAGTTACTATACGTGACCAGAACTCTTAAGACCCATTTACACACTCTGCTAATCCAGAGAAAAATCCCTGGCTCTTCAATAATGTTTTCCCACACACTCTGTATTTGTAATCAATGGTACTTCAGTTGATACTTGTTACAGCCACATAACCACCCTATAACTTAACAGGTTGGCACATTGGGGGTCATTTCGAATTGTTCGCTCATTGACGATTTTCGCTATGCTGCGATTTGTTGCTAATTGCACATGCGCAAGCCACGCAGGGCGCATGCGCTTAGTTATTTAACTAAAAACTTAGCAGTTTTGCTGTGGATCCTGCGGCGCTTTTCAGTCGCACTTCTGATCGGTGAATGATTGACAGGAAAGGGGCGTTTCTGGGTGGTAACTGAGCGTTTTCCGGGAGTGTGCTAAAAAACGCAGGCGTGTCAGAGAAAAACGCGGGAGTGTCTGGAGAAACGGGGGAGTGGCTGGCTGAACGCAGGGCGTGTTTGTGACGTCAAACCAGGAACTAAACGGACGGAGCTGATCGCAATCTGTGAGTAGGTCTGGAGCTACTCAGAAACTGCAAAGAATTATTTAGTAGCAGTTCTGCTAATCTTTCGTTCGCTATTCTGCTAAGCTAAGATACACTCCCAGAGGGCGGCGGCCTAGCGTGTGCAATGTTGCTAAAAGTAGCTAGCGAGCGAACAACTCGGAATGAGGGCCCTTGTTCATTGTTTACAAGCACTGAAACAGCAGTTGCTTGGAACCCTTGTGCACGTTGTGCAGCTGCAGAACTAAATTTAGAACATGGTTAATAGTGGATAAGAGTGAAACATAGAAATGGGCATCTACAAATATGGATGACTGTTTTTTAAGGATGCGTACTAGCGCCACAAGCCTTACTGGAGCCCTAGTTTAGGATTTGTCACATATCCATGTATGATTTACAGTATGTACTGTTGCTTCTGTAATGATTTGAGATTTTACCTCCTGGACAAAACCAAAGTATTACCTCCTGCAGATTCTGTCTTCCAAGACTGTGACAGAAAGGCACATGGAGTAGAACACAAGTTTAGAATGAATTCTAGCGCTGGTCTGATACTAGCACATTAACTGTATGGGGGAGATTACAATCTAAGCAATGGCAGGTCACCGGCAACGTTAGCCTGACAGCAGGAGAGCGAAGGAGGGAGACAGCGCTGGACTTGGGATGCAGTTGCAATGCCGGCTTCTATAGATGGCAAGAGCAATATTGTCCCCATTGCCGGCAATGGGGACCCAGCGCTCTCTTTTTTATGGCTACAGCAAAACCTTCCGGGCATTACTGGGTCTCCGCTTAGAGTGGATGTCGCACATGTGCATGACACTGCAGCCCGTCGCTGGCAGCAAGAGAGCAGAGGACGCTGCTGAGGTGAGAGACGGCGCTGGACCTCGCCAGAGAGGAAAGTAATGCTGAATACCAGCTGCATATTCCTACTAGAGTCGCAGTGATACTAAATGAAATATGCTGCTGGTTTTAAACCTCTTTGACAAATGGGGCCCTAAGTGTTAACCTGATATTCTATTATGGTTAAAATTAAATAACCACTGTCCCATTTCATTAGAGAGCTGCAACGTCTCCAGCTGCTTTAGGACAAGGGGGGTAATTCCAAGTTGATCGCAGCAGGAATTTTGTTATCAATTGGGCAAAACCATGTGCACTGCAGGGGAGGCAGATTTAACATGTGCAGAGAGAGTTAGATTTGGGTGTGGTGAGTTCAATTTGCAATCTAAATTGCAGTGTAAAAATAAAGTAGCCAGTATTTACTATTACTATTTACAGAAACAAAATAACCCACCTAAATCTTACTCTCTCTGCACATGTTATATCTGCCCCCCCTGCACTGCACATGGTTTTGCCCAACTGCTAAAAAATTTCCTGCTGCGATCAACTTGGAATTACCCCCAATATCCTATGCAGTGGTTCTCAACCGTAACCCTGAAGTACCCCCAACAGGTTATATTTTTAGGATTTGTCTGTGGAAGCAGGTGGGATAATTACTGACCCAGCAAAAGAGATTCACTCACCTGTGCACAGAGCCAAGATCAGGTAGGTACAGGAGGTATGGGGCCAGTACATCAAATGCCTGACTTCCCAATGACCAGCAAAATCCAACATATTCATGATCATTTTTTGTCAGAATTGACAAACTGAGGATCCCCAACATGTTGTATTTTGACAAAAATGTTTTTTAACAGAATCATTGGTAAAGTGCAGGCCCAATGACTGATGACGTATGGGCCCCTGTACACCTATACTGGACCCAGGCAGATGGGGGGATATGGCTCGAATGATGATGCTAACAAACTGAGGGATTTATTTACAAAGCTTTGGAGAGACATAAAGTGGGGAGAGATAAAGTACCAGTCAGTCAATCAGCTGGTTGGTTGGTACTTTATCTCTCTCCGAGGCTTAGTAAATAGACGCTTTATTATTCCATAAGGCAGTGAGTGGGATCATTGGTGACTGCAGCAGGGCCAGATTATGATGAACCTGCCAAGAGCAACCCCTCTCACAGACGGTCCCCACCCCCTCCCCATCAGATCATTTATCCTTCCTTAGCCTTAGCAGTATCCTCACCCCCCGCCCCTATTCCCTGCTCAGCTCTCCTCTCTTGTCCTTCCTCCCTGCTTCTATTAGCACTGCACAGAAGGTTGGCACTGTAGCTGTTCACACCACAGAGATACTCCCTTTCACCTGCAGTCTTTCCCACTGTCCCCTTTTCTCCTGCAGTCTCTCCCACTGTCCCCTTTTCCCCTGCAGTCTCTCCCACTGTCCCCTTTTCCCCTGCAGTCTCTCCCACTGTCCCCTTTTCCCCTGCAGTCTCTCCCACTGTCCCCTTTTCCCCTGCAGTCTCTCCCACTGTCCTTGAACTCTTTTCCACTGTCCTCTTTACCTCTGCAGTCTCTCACACTGGGGCAGATTTATTAACCTCGGTGAAGTGATAAAGTGGAAGGTGATAAAGGACCAGCCAATCAGATCCTTACTGCCATGTCACAGGCTGGGTTTGAAAAAGGACAGTTAGGAGCTGACTGGCTGGTACTTTATTACCTTCCAATTTATCACTTCACCGAGCTTAATAAATCTGCCCCACCGTCTCTTTTTCCCACGGCATCTCTCCCACTGTCCCCTTTTCCACTGCATCTCTCCCACTGTTCCCTTTTCACACTGTCCGCTTTTTTCCTAAGGTCTTTCCCACTGTCCCCTTTTCCCCTGCAGTCTCTCCCACTATCCTCTTTACCTCTGCAGTCTCTCCCACTGTTCCATTTTCTCCTATTGTGTGGGGACAATTGGGGGTAGATTTAAGGGGGTACACACAGAGAGATCCGTGTTTAAAATCTAAGCAATCCGACTAGATTGCTTAGATTTTAAGCACGGATCTGCCATGTGAATGCCCCCCAACGATAACGATTCGCGACCACGCGCATCGCTATCGCCGGTGCTAGATTGAGCCTGCATGCAGGCTCAATCTAGCGGGTCGCTCACTTCAGCGCTGTGTGAAGTGAGCGGCACCCCGTCGTCACTTCTCTCGCTCAGCACATCGCACTGTGCTGAGCAGGGGGAAGAGAAGTGTGCTGAGCGGTCTGTGTTAAGATCACTCAGCACACATCTCTCTCGCCAGTACCCCCCTTTACTAAAGCTTCTAAAACAGGTGTTGTCCATATGCCTGAGGGTACTATGGAGAGAGCTTCATAACATGTACTTTCTCTGGGTACCAGGGCTCAATGCCACAGGGGGCTGCCTTTGTCATTTGTACTGGGTCACACAATTGCTTATGGAAGCCATGCATGTGGATGATATGAGAAATACTCAAAACATGACCTGTTGGTGGTAGCTGAGGACTGGATTTTAGTACCACTGTCCTAATGAGCTCTGATACAGATATAAACTGTGAGAGCGTTGGCCCTAGCCCTGTGTATGAAACAACCAATCCACACAGTGCCTTTCACTTATTGTATATTTTTAAACAAAGCAATATGAAACCTTTATATATTACTGTAAAACAGTGGTTGTGCTTCCTCTCTAAGCAAAAGCTATGTTAGAAGCAGCAGTCCATTAAGGGACACATTCATTAGTACTTGGACTAAAACCAACTCTTCTTTTATTCTCAATGCAAAACAAAGGTCAGAAACAAATTCATTCTGGGTTTTATTCATGAAATGAATTGTCCAAAAAGTAAAAATAAACGTATGAAAAGTTTCTTAGTTCAAAATGTTACACAAGGGTCACAGTGACATTCAGTTCAGCAAAAATAAACAAGCAACTGTTTATATTTAGTACATATGATGATTGGGCGTAAACCCCCCCATTCCCCCCCCCCAAAAAAAAAAAACTACAAACAAACAAACAAAACCTCTAGTTAAATTCTTAAACACATTAAGTAAATTAAATGGAAAAATGAGAGTGTTGCTAAGCACATAAAGGTCATTGGCTCAGCAAGGGAAATAAGCAGGGGCCATTCACCATTTTTTCTTGTACCCTCTACTATTGGTCCTAGCTAACTTCTTGGTTAGCTTGAAAGGTTCAACTGTTCCTTACTGACCGGCACGCTGGGAATCCTAGCAACTGGCCCCGATGCCCTGACTCGTTACACCATATGTACTGCAGAGATATCCGTCACTCGGGGGCTCAATGAAAATACACAGGCAGGTTGTTGTTTTAACATTTCGGGCCTGAAACCCCTTTTTCAAGATTTTATCAACTCTTGATAAAGATGGGTCAGCCCCGAAACGTTGAAACAACAACCTGCCTCTGTATTTTCATTAAGCCCCCGAGTGACGGATATCTCTGCAGTATATATATATATATATATAAATATTATGTAATAGAATAAAGGCATTGAAACATTTAAGTTATTTCTGCCTTGCTCAACTCTCTTCATGCCATGAGTGCTGCACCTGCACCTATGGGGGATGCATATATAATATTCTGGTAGTGTATTCAAGTATAATCGAGGCTCAGATGTTGTTCAGACCAATCACCAAAATGAGGAATAAAAGTGCTCTATGTGATTTTGACTATGGATTATTTTGGATTTTCATGCACAACATTTTGTACCATTTACAGAGAATTCTGCACAAAACATCTAAAGACTGTCAATTCTGTGGGTAAAAATATCTTGCTAATGAGAGAGGTCAAAGGAGACTGGCCAGACTGGTACCATGCGCTACAAGAGTGGTATGTAGAAAAGCTCTGAATGCACATCACATATAACCTTGTAGCATATGGGTTACAACAACAACAGACCACATCACGTTCCTCTCCTGTCAGCTAAGGACAGGACACTGAGACTACAGGCTCACATGTGCCCACTCTGATTTCTGAATCCATGAGTCCATCCTGCTCCTGTCAACAAGACTGAGATGCCCACTTGCAGCATCTTGAGACAGTGCACTTCCATCTCTATGTGTCTTTAGCGGCATCATTGGTCGCATCATCGAAACGTGCACCAACTCTATGGCAGGTGCAGTTTCCACATTCGATTATGGCCTCCTATGGGAGCACTGCAGTGTCTTTGGCCACAGCTACTTCACCCGCCCCTGTTACCTCCCAGGACGCCCACTAAAATTCACAGACCCTTCAATTCACAATTCCAATTCTGAACTGTGTCTCTGCGCACTGACATTCAGGACTTATGCATGGTGCAACTCATGTGCCAACTGTGTGCAGCATTGACCCTGTATCCGACCCAGAATTAAGCCCAAAGGGTACTTGCACCCTGTTAGAAGTCTTCATAGCACAAGTTGTACATGTGAAATCTCAATACATCTGAATCTGAATAAAACTTGATGTTGCAATATTGCCTAGCAGGGACTTCAATGCATTCAGTGAATTAACAAACTCTATTTTCATACAATGTATGAGTCCTCCTTTCAAAACTAATGACAATGATGATGCAGTGATTTTGTTTTACTTGTCAATATGAAGTCTGGGTGACATATCATCAAACCACAAAGGATCAGTTACCAATATTCTACTGCCCTTAGGGACAATCTTTGCTTTTACTTTCAGAGTGTTTATGATTATACTAAGATATCCCAACAAATCAACAACAAAACCACTGGTAGCAGTATCTCCATTAATTTATACCCTAACAGACCTTCCACCAAAATATACGTTAAATAGACCTTCTATAACACAACGTAGCATTCCGTATGCAGATACAGGTGCAGTTGCACACAGAATATTGGTATGCCGCATATCATTTTAATCAGCAGAGTCTCCATGTGAGTCTATTTCACATAGTGATGTGAATAAGATGCATTTTCAGCAAAAAAAGATGCCCAACACTAACGGAAGTGCACGGAACCTGTCAGCTCACTGACGCCAGTCATGGCGTATTCAGACAAGATCTATAAGAACACATCTGTAACGATCTTTCATGCCTATAATTTGCTAGAGTTTGCCCAGTCACACACAAACAATAATAATAAGTGAAGTAAGAAATCATAGGCAGCAGCATTCTCACGACTACTATTAGTTTGAATTAAAATATTTTGGTCCAAAAAATCCTGCATTTCTTTCTTATTCATCTTTTGGGTGTTTTACAAATTAATATATATATATATATATATATATAAAACATGTGTGCTCCTGCACTCGCATCAAAAATAACAACAGTGGGGTGCTCCTAGTGGGGTACTCCAAGTACTGGTGGGCCCACAATATTCAGGTTAGAGTCCAAAAGATTAATTTTGGAGGTGCACTCATCCAATAAGTGATTCACAGCAACTTTTCATAATTCACATAATTTTATTGGTGGAAATTCGGCTTATTCAGTCGACGTTTCGATCCTCATTGTTGGGATCTTTTTCAAGACAAGCTTCGACATATAGTTAATGCTCACAAGGCATCATATATTGATTTTCTGCTAATCAATATATCCAGTTCGGACTATACCGTGGCTGCACAACTGCTGGAGCCATATGCAAAATGGTTTACGTGTGGATAACAAGCTCATAAAAACAACAAGCTCTTGTGGACAATTTAGTCAACTCCATGGATCACCTGATTGATCCTATCATACCAGCATCAGCAGCCATACGGTATGGCTGCTGATGCTGGTATGATAGGATCAATCAGGTGATCCATGGAGTTGACTAAATTGTCCACAAGAGCTTGTTGTTTTTATGAGCTTGTTATCCACACGTAAACCATTTTGCATATGGCTCCAGCAGTTGTGCAGCCACGGTATAGTCCGAACTGGATATATTGATTAGCAGAAAATCAATATATGATGCCTTGTGAGCATTAACTATATGTCGAAGCTTGTCTTGAAAAAGATCCCAACAATGAGGATCGAAACGTCGACTGAATAAGCCGAATTTCCACCAATAAAATTATGTGAATTATGAAAAGTTGCTGTGAATCACTTATTGGATGAGTGCACCTCCAAAATTAATCTTTTGGACTCTAACCTATATATATATATATATATGACTCTTGTGGTTCCTAAAAGCAACTTTCTAGCCCATGTTATAGCATAATGCATGGTGAGCTGTTTGTTCTTAGTAAGTGATGTTGTAAATGAAGTTAATGTAATTAGTTTCTGGGCATCTTCTGACTTGTGTTGCAGGCTTATTTATATGCGTTATATTTTGTAGTTTGTACGGAGGCCTCAATTAAAATGATTTTTAGGCCCAAATGGAATAGACTCAGATTTCCTGGTCCCAGTGCGATTCCAGATACATAGACACACAGACACTACTTTTGAAGGAGCAATTAGTTTTAAGTAAAAACAGGTGGGTTTTTTATTTTATTTTTAAACACAACGATTTGATCCAGGCATCCACAAAAAAATAGACCTATCGTCATGACAGCATGATGTTGACCAGCTGCCTAGCTAGCATAAATCATAAGTGTAAAGCTGGGAACACACTAGACGATTCCAGATCATGGACGAAAGCATGACCAATGGAACCATATGTTGGTCAGCCGTAGACACTGAGGGGCAGCCTGGTGAAGTGATAAAGTTGAAGGTGATAACAAGCCAATCAGCTCCTAACTTCTATGTTACAGGCTGGGTTTGAAACATGAGAGTTAGGAGCTGACTGGCTGGTGCGTTATCACCTTCCACTTTATCACTTCACACCAGGCTTAATAAATCTGCCCTTGAGTGCTAGATGCGTCATCATTTGGAGAGTGATAAAATGGAGAGAGAAAAGGTAGCAGCCAATCAGCTCCTAACTGCCCTGTTACAGGCTGTGTTTGATAGTTAGGAGCTGGTTGGCTGGTACTTTTTTTCTCTCAATTTTATCACTCTCCAAGCGATGACGCATCTAGCCCTGAATGACAAAGTACACAACCAGGCGGCCACATCCAGGAGCATTCTGTACTTGACAATATCTTCAGGTCGGCCTGCATTGCAGGCCGATCAGAAGACGTGACGAAAAATGCGTGGGAGCACACAATAGTGTGTACACACTGGCTGATGTAAACAATATATCGGTCCAATCCACCGGATCGGACGATTTATCGCCTAGTGTGAGTGTACCCAGGTTTAAAATTGCTTTTCTAGTTTTCTCACAAAATGTATGCCATTTTTCTACTTTTGTGTATTTAGGGAGACAGTGAGTTTCATAATGTAAGATGTGTATATGACCACATGGCACTGGCCACACCCACACACCACTCATGTCAGCTCCTCCCCTTCTCAGCATAAGCCCTTGAACATTTTCAGCCCCAGGCCAGAGTCTTTTACATTTGGGCCTTAAACTTCATATGATACATTTTACTGCTACTTCATGCCATACTGCAATTTGTATTTAAAACGTTGTTTGTTTTTCTCTCTAGCTTCCACTTGTGCTTTGATTTTATTCAAGCATGAACAGCATTTGGCAGAATTATTTTGTTGTTATCCTGGAATAACACTACTCTGCTGTGCTCTTTGCATTGGATACCTTGCAGGGAGCTACTGGGTCTGGCAAGATATACACAATCATAGGGGAGAATATAATTAAGGGTGAATCTTTTCAACTGGCTGAATCTGCATGGCACTGGAGCCGTCCAGTTAAAATATATATATTGTTAACTTATATCAATTTTAAGGAAGGGGGGGTGACTCAGTTCCGAATGATGTGTGTATAATGCTGCTGGAACAGATGGGTGAAGGCACTGACACCAATATCACACTCCTATATGGTGTACATGAACATAAGTGTATAAAAAAAAATGATTCCCCCTCAGACGATTGACACTGACAAAACTAATATAGTTTAGACATCAAAAGATTTCTTTGTTATATTCTCCATAGTTGTATTTGACAAGTTAAATGATTTCTGTAAACTTATCTTCAATATAAACATTTTACTTAAAATATCTATTTGTATACTGCACATACAAATAGCTCTAAGGTGCAAAACAAACAAACAAACAAACAAACAAACAAACAAACAGGTCCTTTTTAATGACCTGATGTAAACCTCAGCATCAGGGAATACACATGCCTCACGCTGAGCGCTTATTATCAAACACACTGGAGCAAGGATTTACCCTGAAAAAGATTATTGAATAGCCAGGCACCAAGCCAGATTTCAGGACGTAATCAATGCAGCGTTACCTCCTACATCCACACAAGTATTAATGCATTCTAGCATCCTTACTAATGATCCTGCTACAAGTAGCCCAGAAGCAGCATCTTTATTCCAAACAAATATTTCTATCAAATCCAAAAACATGGATACATACATTTGTAGACTATATTTCTAGCAAGGAAATAAGGGGGTAATTCCAAGTTGATCGCAGCAGGAATTTAGTTAGCAATTGGGCAAAACCATGTGCACTGCAGGGGAGGCAGATTTAACATGTGCAGAGAGAGTTAGATTTGGGTGTGTTTTTTTATTTCTGTGCAGGGTAAATACTGGCTGCTTTATTTTTACACTGCAATTTAGATTGCAGATTGAACACACCACACCCAAATCTAACTCTCTCTGCACATGTTAAATCTGCCTCCCCTGCAGTGCACATGGTTTTGCCCAATTGCTAACTAAATTCCTGCTGCAATCAACTTGGAATTACCCCCTAAGTGTTTTTAATAAATGTGTATTACTAATGTGGGAATGTACTGTTATGAAGGCAGTAACATTTTTCATCATTCCTTCATTATTATTCTTATTCTTATTATGAAGTATATAAGGGGGCTTTCATATAGCTTTTCAGGTAATATTAAATATAAAGAGTACACTTACATTTCCATACCCGTTACAAAACTGTTTTCTTGGCAGTTCATGAGTATATATATATATATATATATATATATATATATATTTATTAGTATTTGCCTTAAATATTTTAACATGTGTGTTTTGTTTTATACAGATGTGCCCTTATTCACCCAGCTGCAAATCGTACTACACAGCCATATTTGGGGCACCACGAAAAATGTGACTAAGCTGCACCAGGGGTCTGATTCAGATGTGGTCGCAAAGCGATCCTTTTCAGTGACAGAACCGCGAGGTATCCCAAATGTAGCAGCAGCCCATAAGTGAACAGAAACGTCCACTGAAGCCATTGCAACATGCTCAACAACTGCGTACTCCGTTGCAACCGTGATGCAGATGCGAGGAACATCGATTCCCTGGGTGCCTCAATGGCTGGACAATATGTCCACTGGAGCTGCAACACTGGCGCCATGTTTTATGCATATGAGAGCGCAGTTGCACGCCAAGACACACCCAAAAACTGTTTTTGCAGACGCACGCATGCGCTGATGTGCAGAAATGGCTTCATAGCAATATTTGTACCATAGCATCTGAAGCTGAATTAGGCCCATAGTCCGCTAATGTGTGCGCAATCACGAATGAGTTTGCAATGGCTTCAGTGGGCATCTCTTTCAATTTCTGGGCGGCAGCTTCACTTGCTAACATTGGAAATTCCTTAGCCTAGAAAATCGCAATTAAATTTTTTGAATTTACATTACCATGATTGCGGGGGAAAAAAGCACAAAGTCTAAGCTTTCAGGACACTACAATGTTGATTGTTTCTGGCTGTGGTACAAAACAGACACTAAAGTGCAAAAATCTGTAAATAGCGATCCACGGGGCTAATCTACATGAAATTGCTTCTTGTGCCACGTAGTGGAAAAATGCTAGGTGAATAAGGACACATCTGTATATTCTTATATTTGCATGTAATTATTATATGTACAATATGATATGTTCCTGATGGGCATTGTTGATTTGCAATACAATGTAAACATTTGAATACAAAAAACAAAATAAAGCCACTGTAATTCTTAGTCTAAAAGAGAGAGAGAGAGAGAGAGAGAGAGAGAGAGAGAGAGAGAGAGAGAGAGAGAGAGAGAGAGAGAAGTGTGACCCTCTCCCTCAAAGTAAACTTTCAAATATGTATTATATTCAAAGCACCATGCAAGTAGTAAAAGCTGGGTACTTTCAAGTCTTGCACAAAACAATAGATTATGTTCATGTGAGCTTCAGGCCTAATTCTCAAGATGTACAGTAGGTACTTGTCTCTTTGATCAATAAGATTAATAATTGACAGGATAAAAGGATTGGGATTCCGTTGCTCTTCTTACACCACTTGATACATTTAAGATGGCAATTATGAGTAGTATAGATGCCTTTGTTGATACCAAATAGGTGTCAGGCTAACAATTACATTTGCCCATTAAATGGAGGATCTACATAATGTTGAACTAATCTCTTATCTGTAATCCAATGGACAAGGACTGGTCTCAGATGTAATGCAATCTGATTTCAACCAACGTGCGGGATGCCATCTGAACGCGGTTTCTTTAAAGGGGCAGTCATTTACAAGGCATAACCATGCCTTGTAAATAATTGCCTGTGAAAAAAAAAAACGTTTGACCGGCATCCCGCACTTAGGGCGAACTCAGAACCCATTACACCCATGGTTTTCAGACACTGATGAAAACTGGCGCTCAGAAAAAGGTGCTGTAACTGATCGCAAATAACAAGCATTTCTCTTTCATTCTATAAACAAACATTAACAGTAAAATCAGTGTAGTTAGACAACTTTTTGGTAGGGTTACAGCATCTTACTCCTTCGTACCAGTTGTCATAGTCTTCTGTTTACGTAGTATCAAGACTGTGATCAGGGATCAGTGCTCTCCAAGATTATGCTATCCTACTGAAGCACACTGTTAAGAATTGCACCCAATTTTCCCAAAGGCTTCAAAATTCACAACCCTAGCAAGAGACAGATTAAAAAAAATAGAATAGAATTATATATTAGTAATATATATAAAAAAATAGATATGTCACAAGCACAGAAAATCTCATTGGTATTTTTCAGCACAGTCATTCAAAGTACAACGGCAATGGTAGCAGCTTCCATCTTACTATTAAATCCACTAGGATGTCAGTCTATTGCCTCCTTCCCTCCTGCATAAGGAGTGGGTTGTCAGCAAATGAAAGGGAAGAGTCATAAAGAAAGTGGGGAGAAAGGGCTAGTATAGTATATAGGTAGTTTTGATGTACTGCATTACAGTAGAAAAAGAGAATCCCCTGTGACAGCAACACTTTAAGGTAATGAGAGTATACAGTCATTTCCCTTCCAGAGTTGCCAGTTGAAGGGCTCATACATCTGTGCCCACACCTAAGCTCTATATGGTAAACCTTGAAAAAGGAATCATAGTACCCTAGGTAAAATATACTGCTTGTGCACATGAACATTACAACTAGCAGATACCTGACCATGGGCACATGATATATGGTTCCTTTCCACCCTTAGCAGTACGCTTTGCAAGGGGTTCAATAATTTCCTCAAGAAGATAGGTTTACCATCCATTTGCAAAATGGACAGGCACTAACATCTGTGTAATAAGCCCCAAAGTAGCAGCAATATGCATATAAAAATTAGACAGAATTAATAAAGCTTAAGGTTCAGTCTCTGCTAGCGTCAAAATAAGCAATCATTGTCACGTTTGTAGGGTCCATCCTTCCTAAGAGTCAAGTGAGGCAGTCAGTAACAGCTTTGTTAGGTTTTCAGATAATGCAAGTAAATGCAATAAATTATAATAGGATATGGTTTTGACAATATTCATGTCATGTCCACAATTGGGTTTATGTAATAGGAATGGCCTACTTTTTTAGCTTTCAATAGCGTTTGATGCAAGTAGCTTAACTCCTATTGCTGGACCCTTCCATAAAACCCCATCCTAATTATGGCACAGTGATTAGTAAGAGAAATACCATATTTTCATACCATTGTATTCCAACAGTCCCAACTTAAAAATATATATATTTATACAAATATACCCATCCATTTTGGATCTATTATGTAGGCATTTATGTTTATGCATATGATTAGTACATAAGGTTAATTGCATTTATTTCTATTAATATTTTGGTGATGCCGTGTTTAAGGCAACATGGATCCCAGAGACGATACAAGATTGCGCATCAGACTATTGAACAAATTAGTTGCACAACAGTTTACCACCTGCCCTTAATGTTAAAAAACAAAAACAAAACATCTAGCAGGAACTGAACCCTTTAATTTTTTTCTTGAACTAAGTCCACACATGAAGGTTTTATATCACCTCACGCATTAAAAGCCAATGCTTACAGGTTTGTTCATGGTCTGTCCCACCACACATGCTGATGCTTCTGCAACTTGATTTCCAGCTGTGGCTGATGACACCTCGCTGAAGACTCCTGCTCCTGGCTGCAGTTCTGGTAAGTTCTTGATAATACCAGGAGAAGGTGGCACTTCCATCAGTTGAGGAGGTTTCTGTGGGTAGCCTGGCATGCTTGTAGGTGGCACTTGTTGAGCAAACATTCCACTATGGGGCACAGGTTCTGGGGGAACAAAAGGCTGAGAGAAAGTGCCACCCAGATTAGAAAAAGTTTGACCTGGCATATTCTGATAGAACATCCCACCAGCATGTGTGGATCCAGGAAACACATAAGGACACTGACCCCGGTAATCCTTGACTGGACTTTGAGGCTGAGAATAACTTGTGGGATACATCAGAGGAGAGGGGAGGTGGCAAGACATTGGCTGTGGAAAGACATGCCCACCAGGAGGCATCCCTTGAGGCTGTGTTGTAGCAGTTGATGCCACTGGTAACAAGGTTTGAGCCATACTCATAGCCAGGGATAAGACATTAGCCAAGGAAAACATGGGTGCTGTTGGAGACCACTGGGTGGCTTGTGAAACACTAGATGCTAAAGCATTATTCATATTCTGTGGCACCATCCCACTATTCAGCATGTGCTGTAAAGCATTCCCCTGATTGTCAGAAGGATTCATCATGTTGGGAAACACGGAATTATGAGAGCTCATGTGCCCTGCAGAAGATGAAGACATCATGTGTTGGGGTATGGAAGGAAGGTAGTTGCCACTGTGCATGGAACTAAAAGTGGCAGGTGGAAAAGTCTGAGAGGATGGCATGGAATAGCTTGTTGAGAAAGGTACAGCCGGGCTGGATGTAGTTTCAAAAGAAGGCCAGGTTCTACTGGCAGCCATCGGGGACCCTACAAGGAAAGAGAATGACTGTCACAACACAAGTCTGATGATTATGAAAGAGCAAAGCATTATTATACAATACAAACCTGGGATTAGCTGTAAACAAAAACACAACTAAACAAGTTACAATTTACATATTTTTTTTATTTTTTTATTGTGGCTTTCAACCAATTAATTTGCTTTCATCAAACTGGTGAAGTTTGTATGGTTTTGCAATCGCATAATACCAACAGCAAAACAAAACACATGTGTACGCACACACACGCACGCACGCACACACACCATCTAAAATGTAAAAATAACAAAGAAAAAATATATTGTAGGTTTATGATTTCCCATTCTTAGAAAGGTTTCTGTGTCAGATATTCTCAGAATTGTATTTATGAATAACCTGCATATTTTGTACAGATTGTATAATTCAGTTTCTTATACCATTTAATCTTCCCCCTACTTGAGTTTTGCAGAGAGCCTATTGCATGAATAAATGGCCAAAAGTTGCAAAACTGGAAGCCCTATCACCTACAGCCAAACATCTGAATACCAAATGTACATGTCTATACAAGGTTGCATCTGTGTTCAAACAAAAAGAAAAAAACTATTACAACTCATTATTTCCCCTAGAGCTATTTTAAATGATCTTTAAAAATGTTATGTGTATGTTCTACATCCTAAATGATGCTTAAAGGATAATGTCACTAAATTCTTATGGCAGAAGTTAACTGACCACTATACTGATAATACAAGTGCTCTATATAAAAGATAGTAATAATGATCACAAATATATATGTAAATATCTCTGATTTAAGGTGTGGCTATTTCTTCAGATTTGATGTGACTGACATATAAATGACTGACATGCGCATTCAGAGGAGAGAGAGAAGGGAGCTGCGGTCAAGGTAATAACTGTTTCACACACAAACCGAAGGTCAGAGACAGTATAATAAATATGGGATCAACCCATGTAGCATCTTTTCACTGCAATTTTGGTCTCGGGAAATCACCTATCATACTGGACCCGCGTCTGTCCTGCAGAACAGGCTCATCACGTTGCTATGTCATTAAAGCACATACTGGAGTGCTTCTGACACACCAATGTGGTTCCTTTATCATAACCCGTGTAGAGTAACCTGGATCCCCTCTTTTTTACTGCAGCTTACTTGGCTCAGGCATGGGAAAATCCCAGGTTATGACCAGTGTCGAAGTCGAAAATATTATAGTCACACGCATCACGTGCAAACACCACACAGATAGCCTCCGTGCGGGTGCCTGTTCTGCCGTAGGTGCGCATACTCGCATGTTGCGTATATTGGCTCACGAGGTCCTGCGTATTACCGCGTGGTATGAGTAAATATGGTAGCATATGCATTCGCATGGAAAAGCCACAAAGACATATCTCATATTTAATCCACGTAGCACATAATTTACACATAGCCTACATGCACCACACCAGCGAGTTACATTTGCTTCAAAGGTACAACAACAGAGGGATTCGACTTTACAGGATATGAGGGGACAGAATTAGGTTAGGAGGTGGTGTTTGGTATCCAGCTGTACAGTATTTCAAGGGCAATATTCCGATAGCAGTTTGCAGAAGGTAGCACGCTCCTGCGCATAGATATGCGCAGGAACAGAATATTAATATTACACTGTATTTACAGTACTCTTGCTATTCGGCGGGAACCCAGTGGATAACATCTGCAAGTGCACCTGGACCAGGCATCGGCCACCTATTCAAACCGACCTATGGCCCCTCCTGTACTGTAAATGACCAGCCCTTTGACCTATGGGTGAAGAGATTACAGTTCCTATTGTTTCATGATTTGGACTAATGTATAAAAGCCAAGCCTCCTGGCCGGTCAGACACATTCTCTGAAGGTCTTCTATCCAGATTGACTGAGAACCGGGAGGCGCTGGCGAACAAACGTATGTATCCACTGATTGTAGCCTTTTCTCTTATGTGATTGTATTTCTGTTGTACCCCCTTTTTAGAAAATATTTGTTGCTGGGTTGGACCTCAACATTACATATACAATTGGTGTCGCACTTCCTTTCCTGTTAGGGGTTATAAAGTGTATTACGCCGCACGTGTAGCTACTTTGTGCTTACAGCGATTCGGCGTGCTAACGCAACGTGTACGCATTTGATAGGGGTTACACACACACGCTTAGTGGTCGCAGCGGCCTGAACTTCTGTGCATTTAAGGTATTGCTCTTTTCCTGAAAGATAGTAGAATTTAACACCAGTGACACGGACCTGTGTCAGATAACCTGGGTTGAACCATTAATATCAACGCGCAACCTTGGTTTTCCGGGTCCTGGAATTCAGTGGGAAAGTGGGTTAAACTCTTAACTGGCAATTTTTTAAAAAATGCTCAGAATTTTTTTTTTTTTTTTAATGAGTGAATTAAAGTTATCCAAAACGATTTTTTTAATAACATAAAAAAATTATATATAATTTTTTTAAATATTTGTCAAATATTGGGTTTCAAACAATGGATCATCAGAATCGGAACATCGGAAACCATCACAACCATCACATCTTTGATTTCCCCAGCGGTACACACTGGAGTGTGTGTGTGTGTGGGGGGGGGGGTGTAGTAGTAGTGTCATTTATATTTTCTAGGTGGCTGTTTCTCTGTGCAACCGCCAGGTGGGGAGTCCTGCTGCACTGACCAATCATCTGTGATTAGCAGCATGGCAGACACTAAGGGAGTGTGCGGGGATTCAGAGGGGCCGAGAGGTCCCTCTGTGATTGGCTGCTACAGGAAGATTATCTTGATTCTCTTATCTGACTGGTCGCATAGTTTGCAACCAGATCAGATAACGAACAGCCTGGTGTGGTCGCAAACAATGCAACCATGCCAGGCAAGTGGTTAAGTATATGGCCGGGGTTCCGCCATTTTGTGGGCTCAACATATTAGTGTGTGTGATATGTGTACTGAGAGAAAGAGAGAAAGAAAGAAACACAGATCTATGCATACCCAAAAATCTGAATTGGACACCCAAGAAACATCCTAACGTCCTCACTACTTAGGGGCAGATTTATCAAATCTTGGAGAGAAATAAAGTGGCAAACCTGCCCATTCCAACCAATTTGCATCTGTTATTTTTCTAGCACACCCTGTAAAATGACAGTAAGAAGCTGATTGGTTGGTATGGGCAACTTCTCAATTTTTCTCTATCCAAGATTTGATACATCTCCCTCTTAGTTTACGTGAGAATGCCCAGGTGTCACCCGGTTCCATCCACTCGCTGCAAGTATAGAAAGCGGCTAAGATGTGTGTGATTACCATGTGGTCTGCTACGCAGCATGCACAGTGTTAAAACATGCAAGATTAGTTTGCAAATTGTTCTTGCTTAGAACTCTGAGTCAGGCCCTATATGTTTGCATTGTGGTATGTAGCTGCGTGCAAGTTACTGTTAGCTCTTCTCTGCCATTTCTGTATAGGGTGGCTAGTACAGGCTGACTGCAGTGTCTTTCAGCAGCATCACTGACAGGAAGTCCATTATGTATGGGAAAATACTTCCCACCACCAAAGTGACACCTTTTGGCTCATATCTTCACTTCTGATAAGCCACTGACATTACACACAGTATATAGGGGGTCATTCTGACCAGTCCGCTCTCTGCTTTTTATCACAGCTGAGCGAACGGGTACCTACTGCGCATGTACCGGTGCCGTAGTGCGCCGGCGCATGCCAGACGGCCGAAAGCTGTAGCTGGGCTGCGATCAGTCAATCAGGCAGAGGCGGTCGCTGGGCGGGAGGGGGCGGAACGGCGGCATTTGACCGCCGTTTCGTGGGCGCGGTCCGGCCAACACAGGCGTGGCCGGACCGTGCAGGGAGTGGCCTGCAGCTGCTGCGTGCCATCATATGCAGCCGCTGCAGACCGGGGAGCGACAAGTAGCTCCCGGCCAGAACGCTAAAGCTGCGCTGGTCGGGAGCTACTCTTGAAGTGCAAAGGCATCGCCACTGTGCGATGCCTTTGCACTTCTGCGGGGGGGCTGGTACTGACATGCGGGGCGGACTAGCCCTTTGCTGGGCGTCCCCCCGCATGTCAGTGTGAATGATCATAGCTGTGCTAAATTTAGCACAGCTACGATCATCTCGGAATGACCACCATAGTACATTTGTTGTCATTAGCTTTTTTTTATTATCCAGTTTGTATTTTAGGGTTTTAATGAAAAGACTTCTTGTGTGTTTCAAAAAAGCATCTGAAATATCTTCAGTTCAGATATGCTCCCGTCATGAGTTGTGTGTTTAATCTGTAACTGCCTGGGAGATACCTGAGAGTACACTGGCCTCCTAAATCGTGCCCACTTACCCTTTTAAATTGGTGATCTGTGTGCTTGTCAAGGCGATTCGTGGTGAATCGCTTCATCGGTGCCCCACCACAGTGCACAATGGCAAGACCGTGGGATTGTTCAGTGGGGACGCAATGGTGCAGTTCATGCGCCATGCTCCTTGCATCCCCAAACTGGATCACCTCCTCCAGGATCTCCCGGAGGAGTAAAGTAATATGTGGACAGGTATGAAAAGCTGAGCTGTAAAAGCTTTCTTTTTCCTGGTCTATACAAAGGGTTACTATGTATAATGAATCGCAAACTTACATACTGACTTATGGTAATTAATCTAAAGCCATCTTCCTGCTATTGTTCATCCTACTGACATACTTGTTATGGAGAGACTACACATGTTATTAGTATAAATGCTGATAAATCTTAAAGAATGACAAACACACACACGCACATACAGAGTGTTCTCTTCCTTCTGATCCAGCGGCCTCTAAGATTTGCAGTTACAGCACCCATAATGTCCCAGTCACACAAAAAGATCATTAAGTAACTGCAAGACGAACAATGGGAAAGGTGGCAGAATATGTTCCTGGCAGAACTCAACAGTATCAAAAAGCAGAGGCGCTGGGGTGTGCTTCTCTATATTTATTACTTATCAGTTCTTTACATAGTGCATAAAGGGATGCAGTCATAATACCGGCAGTTGGGATCCCGACGGCCAGAATCCCATCACATCCCGGAGGTAAGTACAATGGAATGGGTTAGATTGTGGGAGGAGGGGAGGTGGTTGGACGGTTAGGGATAGGCTGCATGAGTGGGAGGTTAGGGTTATGCTGTGGGAGGGGGGATAGGGTTTGACTGTGGGAGGGGGAGGTCAGGGTTAGGCTGCGGGGGGGGGGGGGCAAATAGGGTTTGGCTGTGGGGGGGGTTAGGCTGCAGGAGGGGGAGGTTAGGGTTATGCTGTGGGAGGGAGGATAGGTTTTGACTGTGGAAATGGGAGGCAAATAGGGTTTGGCTGTGGGTGTGGGGGGATAGGGTTTGGCTGGGGGAAGGGGGAGGTTAGGGTTAGGCCACGGGTGCGAGGGGAGGTTAGGGATAGGAGTAGGGGTAGTGTGAAAATACCTACCAGGATGTGTCGAGATTCTGGCCATTGGGATCCCGCTGTTGGTATTTCATACCCAACCCTTGCACACATATTCTGCAGCACATTACAGAGAATAGTTTACACAATCACATCAGTCTCTGCCCCGGAGGGTACATACGTAATATATAGTATCTGCCAGGGGTATGCTGCACTGCATCTACTCATTAGTATAAGACTACTTTATTTTTACTATACTTTATCCAAACAAAAATATAACAGGCCTTAAGTGTTTGCCCAGTGCTAGACTAAATTTCAGAGTAAATATAGACAAAGCATTGCTCCTTAGTAATTAATACATTAGTATTTTGAGGTCACATAATGTAAAATCACAAACTGATTCTAACATATATTCAAGTCTGAAAATTCCATCGTACATTAAAGACACCATAGATACTATCAATCGATTAAAACAAGTGAAAGTCACACACCAACATTTTCTAGTAACAGCCGACGTTGCCTCTTTATACACCATCATAGATCATCAGTTAGGCATCACTGCAGTAGAATATTTCTTTAGAAAAAATAACGAGACCATAAATGAAAATAAATTAAACTTCATAAAGGAATCCATCATGTTCATTTTGGAAAACAATTTCTTTTGGTATAATAATCAATATTATATTCAAAAAGGGGAACAGCAATGGGCACTAAATTCGCTCCTGCTTACGCAAACTTGTTCATGGGGTGATGGGAAGACAATGTCATATGGCACAACAACCCCCAGAAAGAAAACATCTCCCTGTGGATTCGTTTCATAGATGACATCCTGTTCATTTGGACAGGAGACAAAGAGACCCTGGAGGAATTTTGCAGGATACTGAACAGTAAACCCTTCAATATTCAATTAACTTTCAACGTCAGCTCTATTGAAGTGAGCTTCCTAGACCTGGTAATATATAAGGAAGGGGAGTCTCTAGCCACTCGCAACTTCACAAAACCAACTGATAGCAACTCGTATATTCAAGTGACAAGCCACCACCATCCGAGATGGTTACAAAACATTCCTAAAGGTCAGATCCAAAGAGTGCGAAGAAACTGCACCAGTAAAGAAGTCTTCACTGACCAAATTAAAGACATGAAAGATAAGCTACTGGTTAAAGGTTATGAAAGGACCATGATTGAAAAAGCCATAGAAGATCTCCAAGAAACACCCCAAGAATCTCTCCTGACGTATAAGGCAAAAACACAACATAAGGAGAAACCCCAGGTTCCTTTCATCACCACCTTTAACAATGAATACAAAACCATTGAACACATTATCAGAAAAAACTGGCATTTGTTACATCAAGATCCTATTTTAAAGGACATTATTCCTCCTAAACCCAGATTTGTATATCGGAGAGCACCTAATTTAAAAAATAGATTAGTCAAAAGTGCTGTTCCAGAAAAAAGAACAGGTCGAATAAAAACAAAGGGTTTCCATAGGTGTGGCTCATGTATCGTCTGCACCACTCACACTAAACAACCTACAAAAATGGTTGAATATGTCTCCAATACCACTAGTAAAACCTTCAAGATTAACGAATTCATCACGTGCAATAGTCCCAACTGCATCTATCTCATAGAATGCAGTTGTGGTCTTCAATACATAGGAAAGACTTCAAGAAAACTAAGAGAACGATGGGCTGAACATCTAAGAAACATAAAGAAAGGTTTTGCCAATCATTATCTTTCTCAACACTTTTCACTTGAACATCAATGTTCCCTCAGCCACATTAAAAACATAATAGGGATTAGAAAAATTGAAGGACACTGGAGAACAAAAGGAATAGAAACATTTTTGGCCAAAGCGGAAATGGGAGCCATTCGTGAAATTAAAACACTTGACCCATGGGGTCTAAATGTAGACTTTGAGCTCAAGTGGTTCCTTTAACCACCTCTGAGATTTATATCAACCTTTGTCCATGTGCCTACCTTTGTCTTTGGATTTAACATTATACAGCATGTCATCTGAAAAAATGACCAAGGGTTTTTCCTCCCTCAAAAAATATTTTTTAAACACCCTCCTGATAAAATAAAAAAATGGGGAGATATATATATTTAGCACTACCATTAGTAAAATCTTATTCCATTTTAACTTATATCTTTAAAGAATTGTTTTTAATCTTCTTTTTAGGCATTTGTCCATTTTTTACTGCAAGTAGTATCCTGAGGCTATGAAATAATTTTTTTGTTATTAAAAAACTTATAATTATGTGGCTGTACACATTTTTTACAATTTTTATTGTTTTTAGAATAGTATGGATATTACTATTTTAAATAGTGGAATGCATTGATGGCCGCTGAATGTATTTTTAACAGTTCTGTACAGTCATCTATCCGCATTTGGGAAAGGTTAACCTGCTGCCCACACTTAAAATGGTGCCCAAACATTTCACCGGAGGGAGTGAGAGATGATGTTACACTCTCACTCATCCCCATCTATTCGCGACGTCACCTCCCGCGGAACCGGAAGTGACATCGCGTACCCCCGCAGGTGACACGGATTAGCCGCTACTTCACTTCCGGCGGAACCGGAAGTCACCCCGTGCGTTCCAGGAGGGAGTGAGAGATGAGGTTACACTCTCACTCATCCCCGGCTATTCGCGACGTCGCTTCCCGCGGAACCGGAAGTGACGTCGCGTACCCCCGCAGGTGACACGGATTAGCCGCTACCTCACTTCCGGCGGAACCGGAAGTCACCCCGTGCGTTCCAGGGGTTGGAACGCACGGCGTTTTATATCAATTCGGGGATACATTTAGCCTCAGAAACTTTCATCAGGCTAAGTAGTGTTAGTGAGGAGAATAATCCTTTTATTATATGCAGGAACATAGATCTACTGTGTGTTTTTATGAAATTCGTTTGTAAACCCCGCCCATTGCAAACAGGAAATGGGTGTGGTTTATGTCACCTTTAAATACCTGGTCCTCCATGTACTCTATACACCTTGATAAAGACCATACTGGTTGAAACGCGTTGGTGTTTCCTGCGGCCCAGAACTCGGTGAAGGTAAAAGCTTAATAGGGGAAGCTTCTGTATTACCCCTATACGCCTATTATTGTGCCTTCCACCGAAGGTCACTTAGGGTACGCATGCTAAGTCTTTTAATTGTAAACGTGTTTAAATAAACTTTTATAAGTCTGCACTATGATTCCCCAATATTTGTCTTTCATGTACCACTGCTTGAGGACAGAGACAAAGAATTGAAAAACGGTTGGGTTGACTGAATTCAAGTTTTATCACGTTTACTGTTTGGTTGGAGGACCCAGGACGAGGCCAGATAAGAGAATCTACATTTGACTGTTAAAATTAATTTTATTGGGACATTGCTTCAAACTATTGGCCTGATCTTCTATATTCAAAGGAGATCTGCAAAAGGATTGACTGTAGTATATATATATTTTTTTTTGAACTTTAACCGTCTCTGAAATTGATCCACTGAGACTGTTCTTTCATACCCATTCTGAACGCTAAACATAGATGGGTTTTTTCATTTACTGACATCTAATAGAGTGTCTTATACCCTTGATCAGTGCGCAGGAATTGTGTTTTTTGTGTTTATATTGATTCTAACATATATTCAAGTCTGTTTGAAAAAATATGTTATAAATAACTGAAAAGATTTGCATTAAATGAAATATTTAGAAGCATCTTTAAGGGCAGATTTGCTATGCAGAAATGCACTGCATAGATTTGTACAAAGGTGCAAGGCCCAGATGTCACAGCAGCTCATATGACTGTAGTTTCAGCTATCTGTCCAGTATCATATACTACTAGACACAGGAGGAATTGCAGCATTCTGTTGTGAAGTGGGCAGGAAATATTTTCCTAGATCTGTAGTGGAGTGACAGGCTAATGCTGAACATTGTATTTTACCTTCATGATTTATGAACATTTTAATCCTGGGTTTAGCAGTCCATTAAACTATGTGCATCATCTGGTGACAAGGTACCATAATCTATTATAAAGAAACATGTGTACCTAGGAATGAGGGGAGAGATGGTGATTACATTAGTCATGTTTTTCTTTTTAGAACAAAACCAAACTAGACATATAAGGAGATAACAGAACCATCGGTCAAGAAAATGAACTTCAAATATAAATGTACTAACTTAACTATTTTTAAACTTTTTATTTATATGGCTTTTATGTAGTAGCTAGATATTACGCAGCCCTTTGAAGAAAATATTTAATCATTCAGATCGGTTCCTGCTTCAATGCAGCTTACACTTATCGCATGGAAACACACTAGGCTTAATTACCTCAGAAACAAATTAACCTACCAGTAAGTTTTGGAGGAAACCAGGGCACTCAGAGGAAACCGTTGCAAACACATGGACAACACACAAACTTCACACAGTCTGGGCCTAACAGATTTTGTTGTGTCATGTACAGTATAGCTACATGAAAACCAATCAATTAAATGCTACACTCATATCTCTCAATTTTCTATTCCTTTAGGTCTTTATCGATTTGAAGTGCATTTCTTTATAACTCCTACTCAGTGACATTAGTAAATTCCTTATTGGATAGTAGACCCCGGTAATTTCCATTAGTGCACATTGATATGCAGTGAGTGGGAGGATTACAAGATGTACTATACCTATGGACATGGATGGTAGGAGTGATTTAGGTCTGAAGTCAGGTGCACTCATCAGGGGTCCAGCTGTACCAAACACATCGTTGTCCATCACAGGGCTGTTCTGGTAGAGATGACCAGGGGAGTCAAGACCTTTGTTGGGACTTGTACATGTTAAATCTAGAAAAAGGAACAAAACAGTACTCAGTGAGGATAGAGCACATGGGGGGTTATTAAGAGTTGTTAGCAAACCACAAAAGTTAGCAATTGGGCAAAACCATGTGCACTGAAGGGGAGGCAGATGCAGTGCCAGACTGGGGCATGAAGGGCCCACCGGGGTAATGTAGTGATAAAGACCCATACTCAGGGGTGTGGCCAGCCTACAAAGGGGGTGTCGCCAGCCTCAACAGAGGCTTGAAATACAGAATAGTTTAGTGCAGTGTAATGCAACATATCTACCATGTATAATACAAGTGCACAGTCTGGAACCTGATCCCTAGAGGAAGGAGTGTGCCCTCAGGCAGTGGGGCCTACCGGTGGTTTCCCTGGTACCCCTGTGGGCCAGTCCAATCCTGGGCAGATGTAAGAGGTGCAGAGTGAGTTAGATTTGGGTGTGGTGTGTTCAAACTGAAATCTAAATTGCAGTGTAAAAATAAAGCATCCAGTATTTACCCTGCACAGAAACAATATAACCCACCCAAATCTAACTCTCTGTGCACAAGTTACATCTGTTCCACCTACCCAATTTCTAAGTTTTTTGGTTTGCTAACAAACAAACCTGAATAACCCCCATGATCCCTCAAAAAGGATGGATGAAGTAAAACGTAAGACTCATGTATGCTGCAGATGATTTAGGACCATCACAGATTTTGTCCCTGAAAAATGAACAATGCTTATGTATCCACACCTATTTATAACAAAGCATGTCTAGGGACCTTTTATAGTGCAAAGCCTGGTGCTCCCTACCTTCCCATCTGCACCATTCTCCCAGCATGTTTGTGGGCTTCAAATAAGTACAAATTCTACTGCTGCTAAGTATTTACAATCCCAGAGTGATTGACGTCATAAAACAATGCAGGGGTCGTGTGGGTTACCCTTTAGTGAGCAAGTAGGATCATTAAGATACAGGTTTAGTGAAGGAATGACCCTTAAGGTTTTCCCTATAGATTGTAAGCTTGCGAGCAGGGCCTTCCTACCTCTATGTCTGTCTGTTTTTACCCAGTTTTGTTCTATTACTGTTGTTCTAATTGTAAAGCGCAACGGAATATGCTGCGCTATATAAGAAACTGTTAATAAATAAGGTTAAATTTAAAAACTTTTTTTTACTGAAAAAGTGCACTTCACCTTTTAATGAGTTGTAAACTTGCACATTATTGAATTGCCTATTGTTACCTGACCTGAATTTCATACCTCCCTACATGACCCTCTCCAGGAGGGACAAAATGCTCTGCTTCTGGACTTTCCTCTTAATGTATGATTGCCGACACCTGTTTTGAACAGGTTTATGGAAAAGAAAGGTGTTTCAGCACAGGTGATAGCAATCATAAATTAAGAGAAGTCCAGAAGCAGAGTATTCTGTCCTTACTGGAGAGGGTCCTGTTGGGAGGTATGGAATTTCTCCATCCTTTCTTTATGGCCATGACTGCCAACATGTTACGTTAGAGATTTCACTTTCAAGTGTAGTGATATTTATTCAATAGATATATAATTTGTACATGAATGTGAGAGTTTCTGTGTACAAGATATTTATAACTTGAGTACTATTCACACTCAAACAAAATATACATGAACATGAAAATGATCACTGAATATGCTAGTAAGCAAACCTTAACAAAAGCGGTAAAATTATGAAATGGGTAAAAAGATGAAATGAGAAGAAGCCTGCCCCCAAGGCCTGATGTGGCATTTCTACTAGTATGGGTCTTTTCCGAGACACAGCTTTATTCAATTATATTGATTTATTTTATATTATGTTATGTTCCATTTTAATTAAGCTAAAAGTTTGGAGTTAAGCTCCCTTGTTGTGAGTGCAGCCCAGCTTAAAGTGGAGAGTGCCTTCTACATAGAAATATGTTTTCCAGCTAGACAAGTAGCAGAACGTGACTATTTGGACCACTTACCACTGAGAGAAGATGAAGAGAAGGAACGGGATAACTCCTGAAGTTTAAGATCCGCCTGTGAAAGAAAAACAAAACATTTCTATAGACTTTTGTGAAATTCAGCAATTTCAGGCCTTAATCACATAACCTAACCAAGAAATATTAAGTCCTATGGAAAGGTCAAACACTTGCACTTGGCATGTCATACCATTTTCTTGCAATTACCAGCTATCTTTTCAAGGTTGTTTAAATACAGCTTCACTTTAAAAGTAATGACTGAACAAAAGCCTACAAAGGAAGCCTGAGGGCGGATGCACCAATGCTAAAAATGAGGTCAGACCATTAAAAATGCCGTTTCAGAGGTTTGGCCGCTTACTGCATATGCACCAAGCTCTGGAATGCGATACATCCTGGGGCTTGGATGTGGTAGACAATGCCATCTATAGACGCCTATGGGCTTCTTTCTGTGATTCCCCTTAAGAGCGATCAAATTGGATCCCCCCCCTCCCCCCCAGCATCCCCCATGGCGCATGACTGGAAATCCTTCTAATTCAAAGGGCAACTTTTACCGGGAGAGCTACGTTTTTTTTTGTTATTTTCTTCAATCATACGGAGTTAATAAATGCAGTTATGCTTGCAAAGAGTGAGGGATGCATCACATTCAAAATACATCCCGCCCTGAGTCTGATTCATCACAATACTGAAAGATTACCTCATAACCATCAGGTTTTGGCCTACAACATGGAGAAGTAGTTGAGTCCCTATTATAATGTTTTATAACCAAATCTGTTTTTTTTCCCCCCACAGGGTATGCAGTGTTGATTTCTGAATTGAAAACATGAGGATGTTGTAACAATAATGTAACAATAATGATTGTTAAACACAATCAAACAATATCCTCAATTTTCAAAGGATACTAAATCTCTCTGCAATTAAACGGCATGTGGCCTATAATGTTCTGGTGACACTACTTTGATTTCCACAAGGCGCATGACCAGAAATATATGAGGACATATTTGCTCCGATCTGGGTGCTATTTTGTCCTGATATTCTATTCCATATAGCAGAGTATTAAGACCAACCAGCATTAAGGAAATTGCAGATTACAATATTCTTGGAGCTCAGTATGAAGATGGCGATCTAATTATCCAGTAGACTTTGGGGCTGATTCAGAGATGGACGCAGCCACGTGTCCATATGCAGCTGGCAAGTCCATCTGGTCTGCGTACGTGCACTGGGTGCAGTACGCGTGCGCGACTCTTCTCCTTGCGGCTGCATCCAGGAAGGATGCAGCAGCAAGATGATTGACATTGGCGGGCACTCACGGGGTGGGGACTCAGCACTGGGTGTAAGGGGGGGGGGGCGGTGAGGTGGGCGGAGCGGGGGCGTTCCGGGAGCATTTGTGGGCGGTAGCTGTGTGACGTCGCACACAGCCGCTCCGATTAAAAAAATGGCAGCGGACCGTCTGACAGCGCAGCCTGGGGTCAACCATAATTTGATGTGTCCGCAATGTAATTGCGGATGCATCAGGACGCGCGTCACACATGCTGGGTGGCCTTGCACTGTGCTGGGTGGCCCCAGCGTGTGAGGAGATGGACGCAGATCTGGCTGCGTATGCATCTGCATCCATCTCTGAATACGGTCCTTATTCTGATTCTCCCTTACAAATTTGGCAAGAACACAGCTGCTGGTCCTGTCTCACCTCGCAAGCAGTGTCCTTTACTATCATGTCTGGCATTCTTTTATGCAGTACGTCCCCATAAAAAACTAAGAATAGTAAAAGAAGCAGAAATAAACACAAAATCTGGATAAGGGACTATAAATAAGTCGTTCACAGCCCAACACAATCTCAAAAACTCTATGCGCAATTTTATTGTGCCAGCATGGAAACTATTTTGTACTGTGTCTTTTCTTACTGACAATTGAAATTTAGCTTTATTTTTCTTGCACTGAGTCTCAAATGACTAAATCAGAAATAATTCACTAACAAATAGGATGTGTTGTTGGTTCACAAGACTGCAATATGGAAACAGAGAAGTACTTAAAGACAATGTTGTAACAATAATGAAAAGTAATAACTTGTGACTGTAATTATGTTAATTTACTGTATCATAATAAATAAAGAGATAAAACGACAAATGCTGCTCAACGTGATATTTTACATTGGGTGGAGTTGATGTTACAAACCTGTAAATTAGGAGGCAGAGAGGATGTGGATGGGCTGGTGTCCATTCTCTCCACATCGTCTTCTCTATCTCCACTCCCCTCTTTTTTAAGCAGAGTCTCCACCCTGTGGATGATATCCTTTATCCTGTTGGTGAAGCTTTCTCTTTCAGATTGCATAATAAACTCATTGTTCACCTGTAGAAAATACATGATCTTTACTAAGACAACTCTTTGAAATGGTTTCTTTAACTTTTTGTATCAATGCTGATTGGCAAAGAGACTTTGACCCTATGTTTAATTATATTTTTCTAATACAAATACTAAAGGATAAATGTATTAAGCTGTTCTTGTAATAGGGCTTCATGTCGTATCTAAGATCAGTACGATCACTATAGATCAGTGTTTTTCGCCCGCCAAAGATGCCTGCCGGTCTGCTGCCCCTGTCATTGCTATTGGGCGAGGGCAGCACACTGCTCTCTTCCACGGACCGGCCCACGACCTATGGTGATGCGGCGTGACTCATAGGTCACGCCTGCCCGTCTGCTCTCCTGTCCGCCTACCTGGCCGCCAGCTCTCTTGCCCGCCTACCCAGCCACCAGCTCTCCTGCCTGCTGCGCCAACCCGCTCTCCTGCTCCGTGCTGAGCGAGAAACCTGAGGTTGGGGCCAGTGTATTTTATCTAATTGATTGCTGTGGAATTACTGGGAAGGGGGGCATGGGGATGAACAACACTATGTGTGACATTAATGGGGGGGACAGTGTGGTGAAATTACTTAGGGACGACACACACAATATGTGACATTACTGGGGGACACACAATGTGTGACATTACTGTGGGTGACAGTGTGTGGTGGAATTACTATTACTATATTTTTATTGTTATGGAGGTGAATTAATTTATTTTATTACAGTGGGGGCCAATGTGTTTTATTATTGCAGGGGCCAATGTGTCTGTTTTATTACTGCTGGAAATATTAGTATATTAGTTGATTAAAAAAAAACTGATGGTGTGCCTTGGCAATTTTAAAATCTCATTTAGTGTGCCACGAGTTTAAAAAGGTTGAAAATCACTGCTATAGATGGTGACACCCAGTACAGCATCTAGAGAGTCCTTGCAAAAGGGTGTGTGGTCTCACGGCCAGGCCCAGTGACGGAGGGGCAGGGAGTCAACAATCGGGCCCCGAACCCTCAAGAATTTTGGGGGACCAGTTCCTCTTGTTTGTTCCACTGCCACGCTGAACTCAGCAGGAGAGAAGGGAGCCCAGATGACCACAGGCGGGAGGCAGCAGCACAATAAAGTTTGTTCTGTGCTATCTCAGAGTGTGTGACGTCAGGACAGAGTGCTGCTGTACAGCAGAGGTGCCGAGCCGTCCGTCCGCGAACTGAAGGCGGTGCAGCAGAATCTGCAAGCATGTGGCAGGAGGTAAGTGTAGGCTGGGGTGACACGGGTCTAGTGGTGGTTTGTAAGGTGAGAGATGAAGTAGCATGAGGAAACACAAGGATTTGTTGGAGAGAAGGAGCATGATGGGGCTTGAAAGACACAGGGGGAGAGGGAGTCAGAGAGAAACAGAGTGAGGCTGGGATACACAGAGGGAGGCTGAGAGACTGATGGGGAGGATGAGAGACACATGGGCAGGGTGAGAGACACGGGCAGGCTGAGAGAAATGGGGAGTTGGGATGGGGGAGCTGAGAGACACGGGGGGTAGGGAGGCTGAGAGACACAGAGGGATGGGGAGGCTGAAAAAACAGGGTGAGGCTGAGTGACACGGGTGAGATAAGTGGATGGCTGGAGATGGCGATACATGGGGAAATTAGTCTGGCTCCCGAAAAAGAGGTGTGGTCTCCAAAAAGGGGCAAGACTTTGTGATGATGTCGCTATTGTAAGCCACGCCCCCTTGTCCGTCACTGAAGGGGCCATGCCCAGCGCTCTGTGAGCTGCTGGCATACCCCCTCTCCCTCTGTCACTCATGAATAGAAGCTGTACACATGCCACAGCATCTATTCACCGCTGCTCTGAGCAATGACAGGAGCCTCCCAACTGCCCCTCCCCCCTTCCCGCTGAACAATCCCAAAAAATCAGGACTGTCCCACGAAAATCGGGACAGTTGGGAGATATGCGCTTTGTATTTGATGTATCTATAGTGATTCATTAATTGTCTAATAGAGTGCTGGGATAACCAGTGGTTTAGTCCACACTTTTTTCCTGTTAAAGCCTACCCTAGTGGTAAACATTAATTGTGAAATTTGTCCCAGTGGAGCTTACAATCTAAATCCCTACTATAGGCACACAAACTAGGGATCATGTAGTTAGAAGCCTTACAGTCTTATAGTAAACAGGGAAACTTTCAAACTCCACACAAATAAAGCATAATACACAAAAAATGTGAACTGTTACATATAGTATACTTTGCTGCTTACCATAACAGCAGCAATATCCTCTGGGTTATCTCCATCTAGGTCAAACTTGAAAGTGACCATTTTACCATTGTAGGTCTGCAACTGACACTCTACAACGCGGTCACTTTTATCTGAGATCTAAACATAAAGATATAGAAATGTAAGTGAAAACACTGTATAAATATATAGTACAGGATGCATCAATCATTAAAATGCCATCAAACATCCAAAAACTGGTGATTTTGAAGGTTTACTGCATAGTGATGGGGAACCTTGGCACTCCAGCTGTTGCTGAACTACACATTCCAGCATGCCCTGCTACAGTTTTAGCATGGCCAAATAGCAAAACTGTAGCAGGGCATGCTGGGATGTGTAGTTCAACAACAGCTGGAGTGACAAGGTTCCCATCACTGAATGTATTAAAATGGTCCACAACAGATAACAGAAATATCCACTACAGACAGATGGCAAAGTAGCCCCTATAGGTCATGCTATGGGGCTGCGATGTGCCAGCATGCTCAGAAAAGCGTAACTTTACGGAGATTCTGCCCATTAGGCAATGCCATCTATAGATTACATTACCCTTACAAGCCTATGGACTTCTTTTGGTGACGAGCCCCCAGAGAGGGATTCTTCTCCTTCCCCAGTGGCTTATGCATATGCAATAGGACTCCTGGGTCATAAACCCTGAAGTCAGTACTGTGCTAGGACAGCTCTGTATTGGAAGAGCTGTCCCGGGAGGTAAGTATTCATGCATACCGGTGCTTGATATATGGGGTGGGATGTATTGCATAGTAAATGCAATTCTTGATGCATCCCAACTGTATTGTTATAAGAGATCGTTCAGATAGGCCGTCTTAAATATATATTTACTGGTCAGTAAAACATTGAGGTTTATGCATATCATGAGAACAAACGACTCAATGAAAATATGTTTTACTGACTCTTCAGTCTTTATTAACGATGTCACCATATCATTTGATCACTACCATGCTATAGTATCACTGCAATAGGACGCCTGTTCCACAACTAAACATTTGCCGTAATACAGTGTCATAATTTGTAATGTAATAGGTGCTACATGACCATTAGTACACCCGCTGAAACCTGCATAAGGTTCAAGTGACAGCCATCTAAAATGTATGATTATTGATGGCCTGTGCACACTACAAATACAGGGGTAAAAGTATCAAGCAATGTAAAGAGTGATGAAGTGGACCAGTGGATATCAGCTTTCACCCCTCATTTTAACCACATGCCTGGCATGGTCGCATCAGATGCGACCATGTCTGCAAGTGCTTTATCTGACCTGGTCGCACAGGATGCGACCAGTCAGATAAACAGTGTTTGCAGCGTCAGGGAAGGGAAACTTCCCTCCGCTGCTGCTGACAGAGGGACCAGAAGGTCCTTCTGCCTCCCTGCACTCTCCCCTACTGATTGCCGTGCTGCCGATCACTGCTGATTGGTCAGCACGGCAGGACCCCCCCACCCCCTCCAGTGGCTGCAGACAATAGCAGCCGCTGGGGAGTGTAAATTAACCCTCCCATGCCCCCCCTGTATACCTGGAGGCTGTCACGGCTTTCAAAATGAAAGCCGTGATGGCTGCAATGTTTCCGATGGTTGCGATGTTCCCGATCAATGTTTCGATGTTTGAAAAAAATAGTCCTTGTTTTAAAAGAAAATATATTTATATTTTTTTTTTAACTAAAATCATTTTGGATAGGGTTAAATTCATGTTTTTCACCTAATTCACTCATTAAAAAAAAAAGACAATTTCAGAGCGTTTTTTGGGAAAAAAAAATTGTCAGCTAAGTGGTTAGAACGTATTTGAAATGCCACCTCAAAGCTGATTGGTTGCTATGGGCAACTTCTCCACTCTTTAGACTGCTTGATACATCGCCCCCTAAATTTTTTATGATTGTTAAATAGGAATGATTTTTAAACCATAGTTAACAATTAGGTAAATGCTTACATTGATTATACGAAGTCTGGATCTCGCTTTACGTCGCAAAAGTTTAGCTGGAGTCTTCTTTACAGGAGATTTAATGCTACGCTCCCCAGCCGAAAATCCTTCGCAGCCATCGCTCAGCCCTGAAGCCACATCTGACGCATAACTGGAAGATCAATGATTTAACATAAAGTGATTCAAACTAAGCTGGGAAGAGATCATACATTAACATTACTGAAAACCAATGCAGTATTATAAAGGGTATACATACTAATTACCGGCGGCTGGGATGCCGGCTGTCAAGATACCGACAGCGGCATCCTGGCCGCTAGTTTGCCGGCAACGGGGCGAGCGCTATAAAGCCCCTTGTGGGTTTGCTGTACTCGCCATGCTGCGTTTGCCACAGGTTTTATTCTCCCTCTATGGATGTCGTGGACACCCATAGAGGGAGAATAGCCTGGCTCGCCGGTAATCCGGCGGCGACATTGCATTGCCTGTTGGGATTCTGGCGTCGGCATTGTGACCGCCAGAATCCCGACAGGCAGTCTCCTGATTTCCTCCCCTATAAAGGGCTAAACAATTAAATTACAAACTCTAAATTAGCCATGCTACAGACTAGTTTAGAAAATCATGTATGAAAGTTGTGGTGTATGGAAACCTATATTCCTGTCCGTTTCATCTCACCTGTCCACTGGAGAGGAGATATCACCAGGGAGTCCAAGAGGAGAAGTAATGTCCGAGTTCACACTCACAGCAATGCTCTGAAGAGAGAAGGCCGTGCAGTGTTAATTCTCCACTCACTGCTTCACAATATGCTAACTTTAAACCTCTGAACACCAGATATAATGGTATACACATGTTTTAGTCTACTAAGGCTCATCAACCTTGTAATCTAAAATTAATAATCCAGTTACATGCAACACTACAATTCATTCAATTAGGTTTCTACTTACCCCTGGAAAACGTATTTCTGGCTGGGTGTTTGGGGGGCTATTGGGATCTTCTTGTGAGGCATTACTTGATGGTCTTTGGGAACCATCCACAGTCTCCATAAAACCAGAAGGACTGAGGTACCCATCTGTCTCGCAGTCCGCTGCAAGACAGACACAGCCCAGTTACAGATGAAAAACTCAACTTGACTAGACAAAACCTCATTGTATGTTTAGCAGTAACTAGGCCTGCAATTATTGGGGATTAAAAGGAATTGTTGATCAAGATGAGAGGGTTAAGTTTAACAAGACCCTATTTCCAGGACTTTCTTATGGATACAGGCTAGTACAATTTGTTTCAGTTAGCAGGATGTTATCAAGTATCATTAAACCATTAAGAAATTAATGGTGGATTACATTCTCCGCTCTAGTATTTGAGGGTTGGTGGCAAGCCAATTTGTACTTTTTTTTTTATATATCCCCAGTTAATTACATCTGTGACTAATTGGCATGAAGCCTAGAGATTTGCCCTTATGCTAGTGAGCCATAGCGACCCTACTATCTAAGCTTTACAGTTACGCAGAAATGTTTTTAATTATACTGTATATATATATATATACTGATGTCCAACAAAGATGGCTACAAATGTGTTGCTTACATGTGGCAGAAGAGTAACACGTATGTCGCAAATTGAAGAGGTGATGCTGATCAGCTTCTGGTTCCTCTGGTTCAGGCAGGAATGTACCACTGTTCACAAATTCACTAGAGTCCAGGTGTGCTGGCAGGGAAGTAGTTCCAGGGGTGATATCAGAAGTGGGTGTAGTGGTGGTGCTTTCTGTACCTCTCAGCTGCTCTAGCAGCTTGAGAATATTTTGTTGCTTCTCCTCTTCCTTTTTCTTCAGCTCTTCCTGGGCATGTCTCACCTTCTCCCGTTTCCTTTTTATGACTAATACCCGGTCCCGGATAGCCTTTGCTACAAGTTTATAGTCAGCTTCACAAACAAAGTTAAGCACCACCTGGGAATGGGAGACACATGCAAGTGTAAAAAAATGAGCCCTCTAATCATACAGAATACCAGTCATGCTTTTAAAATGCCATACTGGAGTATATGGACCATAGGCACTATATGGAACTTAGTAGCAGCAAAACAGTATTATTTCTATTATATATATATATATAGTGGCAGGGACAGCATGATTCCACATGACGGTAATGTGGAACGGTGGGCTTTTGCAGAATTGGAGCAGCAGCAACAGGTCTGATGGAATCCATTCCGGATTTTGACTGAGTCTGTTGTATGCCCAGCTGAGCTAATTACTACAACTTGTGCGCTACCTTTAAAAATTTGTTTGTTCAGTAGGTCATGCTCCTGATGCCAGTCAGTGGCCAGGCGATAGGTTGGGGGTCTGGGGTTACGTTAGGAAATATTTGCAATCTGTACTATTTGTAATGAACAGAAATTGGAATGTTTTGCTGCTGTTTTAAAACTGCCTGTAAAACCTGACCTGCAAATCATGCATGAAAATATGTAACCTGCCTGAGGTGGAAAATAAAGTCAGTTGGATTGTACTCTGTCTATGTGGCTCTGTCACAATATATATATATATATATATATACGCATACATACAGGTTGAGTATCCCATATCCAAATATTCCAGAATACGGAATATTCCGAAATACAGAATTTTTTGAGTGAGAGTGAGATAGTGAAACCTTTGTTTTCTGATGGCTCAATGTACACAAACTGTGTTTAATTCACAAAGTTATTAAAAATATTGTATTTAATGACCTTCAGGCTGGGTGTATAAGGTGTATATTGAACATAAATTAATTGTGTGAATGTACACACACTTTGTTTAATGCACAAAGTTATTCAAAGTATTGGCTAAAATGACCTTCAGGCTGTGTGTATAAGGTGTAAATGAAACATAAATACATTCTGTGCTTAGACTTGGGTCCCATCGCCATGATATCTCATTATGGTATGCAATTATTCCAAAATACAGAAAAATCCGATGGATAAGGGAACACACACACACACACACACACACACACACACACACACACACACACACACACACACACACACACACGTGGTGGTGAAGGACATTAAAGACATACAGAGGGTCAATGCTTTTCCATTGTCAGAGCTTGAGCAATGTATATTAGTCAATGAGGGTGATGAGGGTTTTACATTAGAAGGTTGCCAAAAACAAACTTACTGTACGACATGATCAATAACTATTCTTCTAAACAATGAGGACTTTGTAAGTTTCACAATGAAATAATTCAACAATCACTGTATCCGACTACATGAATAGCTCAGAAATGTAGGTGAAATACATACATTAGTTATTAGTGACTGATAAATAAATATGAAGTGTAAGTGTAAGCTACTTCACTTCTCTGCAACAACTCCTCTCACCAATCTCTACATTTACCACAACTGACACTGCTGTATCCTACCTGCACCAGACCCTAGAGGGTGCCCTTGATGAAGAGGCTCCAGGTACCCATCACACTCCACGTAGGCTTAGATGCCAACCGTGGCACTCTAACTCAACAAGACACCTACAAAAACTGTCACGTAAAGTAGAACGTCCGTGGCGTAAATCTCAGAATCCAAGCAACTTTCTCACATATAAGACCACCTACCACTCTTATCATCAGGCCCTGGATACTGCCAAACAAACATATTTCCAATCTCTCATCATGCCACCAACCCCAAGTGACTTTTTAATATATTTAAATCCCTTTTTTACCCTCCCTCACCTACCCCACTAGCTACTGTCTGTGCACAAGAACTTGCTTCCCACTTCAAGGATAAGATTGATAAAATCCAAGATGAAATGGTATGCTCCAACTCAGCCAGTGACCTACTAAATTCCCTACCTGAACCCTCTGGCACTTTCTCTTCATTTGATCCCACAAGTGAAGATGAAGTATCAACACTCTTTTCATCCTCCTACTCCACTACCTCTCCTCTTGATCCTATACCCTCACAAGTCAGCAAAACTTTATCTCCTGTGCTTATCCCAACCTAAACTAAAATCTGTAATCTCTCTCTCTCTACTGGTATCTTTCCTTCTCTGTTTAAACATGCAGTGATTACTCCCATTCTAAAAAAACACAACTCTGACCCAAACACACTCTATAACTACTGTCCCATTTCTCAGCTACCATGTCCCTCCAAGCTACTTGAGAGACTTGCCTACACTCACCTTACACACTTTCTTAACTCCCACAATTTATTGTACCCACATCAGTCAGGCTTTCATGCCCAACACTCCACAGAGACGACACTGACCAAAGTAGTGAATGAACTAGTCACTACTAGATCGAAAAGCCATTACACACTTCTTATTTTTCTAGATCTCTCTGCTGCTTTTGACACTGTTGACCACTCTCTTCTCATACAAACACTACAATCCCTAGGACTTCAGGACACAGCCCTTACTTGGTTCTCATCCTACCTATCTAATCGCTCTTTCACTGTTCACTTCTCTGATTCTACCTCTTCTTATCTCCCTCTATAAGTTGGAGTACCGCAAAGCTCAGTCTTGGGTCCTCTGCTGTTCTCAATCTATACCTCATCTCTTGGTAAACTAATCAGCCCCTTTGGATTTCAGTATCACTTGAACGCTCATGATACTCAAATCTACTTATCTTCCCCAGATTTATCACCATCTGTATTGGCTCGTGTCACTGAATGCCTGTCTGCCATTTCATCTTGGATGTCATCTCGCCACCTCAAACTCAACATTTCCAAAACAGAATGAATTATATTCCCACCATCCAAGAGTAGTTACCAACCTGAGATCTCCATAACTGTTGACAATGCGACTATCCACCCTACTCCACAAGCTCGCTGCCTAGGTGTCACCCTTGACTCTGAACTGTCCTTTGTTCCACACATTCAATCTGTCTCTAAATCATGTTACATGCACCTAAAAAACATATCCAAAATACGCCCTTATCTTACACAAGACACTGCAAAAACTCTAATCCATGCACTCATCATCTCCCGCATTGATTATTATAATAGTCTCCTAACTGGTCTTCCCAAACATAGGCTCTCACCACTACAATCCATTTTAAATGCAGCTGCGAGGCTAATCTTCCTCGCTAGACGTTCTTCGTCTGCTGATCCGCTCTGTCGGTCTCTCCATTGATTACTGGTATTCTACCGTGTCAAATATAAAATACTTTTACTTACATACAAGGCTATTAACCAAACTGCCCCATCATACATCTCGTCACTCATCTCAAAAAATCTCCCTTCCAGACCTCTCCGCTCTGCACAAGATCTGCGTCTCTCATCCACATGTATTACCTGTTCCCACTCAAAAGTACAGGACTTTACCCGGGCTTCACCCACTCTGTCGAATGCCCTCCCATGCCCAATGAGACTCTCATCTAGTCTCCAAACCTTAAAACATTCACTGAAAACTCATCTCTTCAGACAAGCCTACCAAATTCCAGACCCACACACATAACCTTCAATGCTTCCCTATCCAGTTACATCCTCTCTGTACAGTCCACATAACCTCACATATTTTGTCTTCCAACATTGCTGGGTGATCATATCATACAACCCATTAAGAACCTAGCAATCTGGTGGCCCATTATGCAATAGGTAGCATCTATCCTTGTGTATCAATGCCTATTTCCCTATAGATTGTAAGCTTGCGAGCAGGGCCTTCCTACCTCTATGTCTGTCTGTCTTTGCCCAGTTTTGTTCTATAACTGTTGTTCTAATTGTAAAGTGCAATGGAATATGCTGTGCTATATACAAAACTGCTAATAAATAAAATAAATAAGTTACTTCATGTACAAGCTAATACAGTGCTGCTGAAGAGACTGGCATAATAATAATAATAATAATAATAATAATAATAATAATAATAGTCACATGGGTTTGACGACACACTTACCATCTCCTGAGCCACCTCTTCTGCAATATCTTTGTAAAGGTCAAACAAGAACTCAATGGCATTATTATCTTTGTATTTGCCGTGCAGCTTTTTTGTATCATCCATTCTCAGCCAAAGTTTCAAGGCTGGTTTAACCCCATCATCTTCTTCTGCCAGTTCAACATGGACGCCAGTGTCTTCCTGAAAAAAGGAGTGTTCCAGTAGATCTTGGATAGTATATCTGTTGAGAGCCATAAAAGTCCAACAATTACAATTTAGTTATGCAGTTAATGTAGTTTCTGACTATTTAAAGCTATAATGTACAGTAAACAACCAGTGAATACCACAGCCTATGTGTAGTCTCATTGCTTATTTACTCCAGATGTTAGTATTACTAATAAGTAAAAAAAATAAAAAAATATTATATTTAGATTTATTGTTTTATCTAATAATCTAATAGTCAAAGAAGAGATTTCGATGATCAGTGTGATCACCCAAACTAACCCCCCTCCCCACCTTCCGCCGAGAATCATGCAGGGAGAAAAATGAGACTGCTGCTGCACCACTTTCTTTGGGGAGGGGAGGGGGGGGGTGTTTAGGTACACTCCAACACTATGGGAAAATAGCGCCAAATCTGAGTAGGCATATTCGGGATCTAATACCTCCCGTGGAACGTCTGTGCCAAGTTGGATATAAGCAAAGATATGTTTCCAGGGTTAATGCAAGTGTTTACTGATGATGATGGCTAGCAAACCAAGCATACATGGAGATGGGTGCACTGCAATATGCATAGAACTCTAAATACAGGCACACATACACATGTTTTCCATGCAAGCTAATAGATCTTTGCTGCAGTCGCACCGAAAAGCCCAGCTTGGCATGCCAGGTCCTGTGAAAATGTGTGTTGAAAATGCATCTTAGTTGCAACACAATGTGCAGGATGTACTAAGGGAAAAATGCGGTAAACCCCCCATCTTTTTATGGGGATACCCTATAGAAGCCTCTCACCTGTGTCCTGGCAGCCTGCTCCAGGATCCCCCGTTTCCTCCCCCCCCCCCCGCATCACAGCCTTGTCTGCTTCCGGCTGCAGGGAGGAAGAGGAGCCCAGGGACTCCCAGCACACGTCACCTCCTGGTGCTGGGAGGTGATGGAGGCCGCCACAAACCCTCTCCTTGGGACTATCAGTGATCGCAGGGCACCCCTGGCATTACATTATGATACTAATCGCACGTTAGTACATATGCGATTAGCATTGTTGCAATGGCCGGCAAGCACCAATTGTACATCTCGCCCAATGTGACTAGGATGCACAAAGAGACTGTGCTGATTAATTTGATATGTGACATTATGAATCTTCATGTGACTGAGTCACTGGGCGGAATGTAATGAAATCCGAGTTCAGCAATCATGTACAAGTCCTGGTTTAGCCTTGTACATGATTGCCCCTTTAAGAAAAAAGTCCAAGTTTGGTCGGCATCCCGCACGGCCGCCAATCTCGGACTTCATTACATCCCGGTCTCTGAATCTGCATAAGTGTTCATATGTAGCAGCAGCAGCTTTTTTCCTCACCAAGTTCCATTGTGCTTGGTATACAGACTCAGTTGCACACAGATATAAACATGCCATATATCACATTAATCAGCACAGTTGCAACTAAGATGCATTTTTGTAAAAAAAAAAGAAGCCTGACATTGGCAGTGTTGCGTAGGACCGGTCAGCTCACTCCCGCCTTGCGCTGCATGGCGTATTGAGGCTGGATGCATGAAGACGCATATGTACCATGACTATATTTGGGAAATTCCTGAACAAACACCGGTGTATTTGGTAAACATCGAAATACTTAAATAGGTGACTGAGAAAGTTGACAAAAAAACCTGACTTCGGGTCACTATCCTATATTTATCTGCCTAAAAATACATATAATTTTTTTTCCAAAACAGTCTTAAAATAAACATGGAGGTAAAACAAAAATAATTGTGAATAAAATAATACACTGAAGTTCACACAAAAGTTGATCTTTAGTTTGTACAAGGCCAACACCCAAATCATTACTCTTCACCCCTTGCCTAAGCCCCTGAGCAGCTATTGTCCTCTCTTCAGATCAGTCTAGTTACTGATCGCCTTGAGGTGAAGTTACCTTTCATTCTTGTTCATGCGTATACAGCCCTCGATGATCTCTTTAAGCTCTGGGACTTTAACTTTGTAGAAACTGTCTGGCTTCATGCCCTGTGGATGATGAAAAGAAAGACACGTCAAAGCTATGGAGGTTTGGCCCAGCAAAGTCTGTACAGCTGCACTAAAATAGTAACCTGCTAACCTCCAAGCCTGGAACACAGACTGAGGGTGACCATAAAACAGTGATGGACACCAAGAGCTAAGGTTAAACAGTACTTGTTCTGATCTATATATAAGTCTGAAAGCCAAAAAAGTTACATTCTATCAATAAACACATAGTATTTCATTCTTACTGCTTATTATTTATAATCATTTACCCCAATGCACGTATTACCCATGATAAAAATGCAGATTTATTTATTTACAGTTATTTATAGAGCGCATGTGTATTATGCATCACTATACAAAGAATAGTTATTCATTCACATCAGTCCCTGCTCCAGTGGAGGTTCATTTTGTCAGTAGCCAATTAACCTAACAGTATGTTTTTGGACAGTGACAGGAAACTAGGGTACTCGGAGGAAACCACTGCAACACTCAGGCATGTTTATAATTGAGGTTTATTTTAATTTTAACATTATTGTCAACATTTTATTATATTGGCAAAAATGCTTACTTTGGTGAATAGGTAAATCAGAGTATTTCAGATCACATCTAAGTAAACATATCGGAGCAATACACTTCTTGACACAAACTGCCCCTAAACGTGGTGATCATGATGTCATCATTCTGTATCGTACTGTATGACTACAATGACTCTGAATCCTCTTTATTGATTTTGTCATTATTGACAACATATTACTTTTATTGATTTTATTTTACTGAATTCCTCCTATTAAAAGAGATCATGCAGCACCTGAGAGAATGTCCTAGATATAGGGATGCGGGTGAAAGGGGGGTGGGAGGGGGTGTCGCGGTTACCGCATTTTAGAAAGTATCTATATTAAGGATAAACTGGTAGATATACAACTCAGTCCTCTGGTTTTGTTTTCAGGATTTCCCTCTCTGGGAAAACAAAAGTGATAATTACACAGTCAAAAAGAGGAGTACAGCTGTCCATGGTTAGGAGAAACCTCTAAGCATAATCTGCAACTCCCAACTGTCCTGATTTTGGTGGGACTGTACCATACACCAGTTGTTCCCAAACTATGGGGCAGATGTATTAAGCCTGGAGAAGTGATAAAGCAGTGATAAATGGCAGGTGATAATGCACCGGCCTGTCAGCTCATAACTGTCATTTTTCAAACCCGTAATGATTGGCTGGTGCGTTATCACCTTGCACTTATCACTGCTTTATCACTTCTCCAGGCTTAATAAATCTGCCCCCATGTGCCATGGCACCCTGGGGTGCATCAGGGTACTTGCAGGGGTGCCTTGGATTGGTGGTCCAGGACCAATTTTAATTATTTATGGTCCATGCAGAGCCGGCGCCACCACTAGGCAGCTTTAGGCAGCTGCCTATGGGCGGCGGCCACTGGAGGGCGGCAGGTCACACTTACTCTTGCTCAGCTCCTCCTCTTCTTTAAGAGGAGGAATAGTTTGAGCGTTACCTGAGACGCGGAGAGGAGCAGAAGAACTGTACGTACCACTAGCTGGCAGCACGCCCCGTATGTAGAGTGTGTTCTTGTGGTGCGGGGCGGGAATATGTCGGCGCGGAGAGGAGCAGAAGAACTGTTACAATAGCCGGCAGCACGCTGCATACTCTATGTGCATAGAGTATTAGAGCCGCTGCCGATGGGTTACACTCACACTGACAGCGCTGGCGGGCGGCTGATAACAGTTGGGCAGCCGCGGCATCCCTGCAGCGCTGTCAGTGTGAGTGTAACCCATCGGCCGCGGCTCTAATACTGTATGCACATAGAGTATGCAGCGTGCTGCCGGCTATTGTAACAGTTCTTCTGCCCCTCTCCGCGCCGACATATTCCCGCCCCGCACCACAAGAACACACTCTGCATACGGAAGTCCTGCAGGGATGATTATGTTGTGCTAAGTGAGGGACTGGTGCTACACTGCGGAGCAGACTGCGGGCGGCTCCCCTGCTGCTGTTCCCTGTCTTCTGCAGCCTGCAATGTAGTCGCCTCGAATTGGTCCCTATTATTCATTTTTATGGGCATAATTCTTTGCTTTACTGGGACTCCTTGTCACTGCTCCATTCCTCTAGTGGTGTATATATATATATATATATATATATATATATATACTGCATGACATTGAATGTATAAATCTTCAGTTCGGCTGCACTCAGGAGTAATCTATCCTACAGTGTCCAGACACATTGTAGCCTGTCTGGGGGTCCCCGCAAAATGTCACACATAGTGGCTTTTTAAAATATAAGTTTTAGATACTGTGTGTTTTTTTTTGTTTGTTGGGGGTGGGGGGGGGGTATGGGGGGGTGCAGCAGGCATATGGTTTGCCCAGGGTGCCGAAAAACCTTGCACCGGCCCTGGGTCCATGTAATAGGTAAAACCAGTGCTGGAACCTAAGGATGACATAAAAACACGATTTACTTAATTTTATATTTTTTTCTAAGAAACTTTTGGACTAGATGTGCCGTGATTTTTTTTTTTTTAAACTATGGGCGCTGTGAGTCAAAAAAGTTTGGAAACCACTGCCATACACACAAATGGACAGATATCATCTCAAAGTGAACGTTTTTAGTTGGCTAGGGTGTATTTTGTCCCAATTTTGTTATAATGTTACCGGTACGTTCTTGAAACTTTACTATAGGTGCCAGAAAGAAGAAAGAAATATGTGACAACTATAGGTCGGCACTCCAGATTAAAGGTGTTTACACAGGATTAGTGTTTATTGAGCACAATGACACAACGTTTCAGGCTCGCATAGGCCTGCCCCTTTCAATTGAGAAAGAGATACCGTATGTGAGCCCAAAACATTGTGCAAACCGTGCTCAATAAACACTAATCCTGTTTAAGCATCTTTAATCTAGAGTGCAGACCTATGGCCCTCATTCCGAGTTGTTCGCTCGGTAAAAATCTTCGCATCGCAGCGATTTTCCGCATAATGCGCATGCGCAATGTTCGCACTGCGACTGCGCCAAGTAAATTTGCTATGCAGTTAGGAATTTTACTCACGGCTTTTTCATCGTTCTGGCGATCGTAATGTGATTGACAGGAAATGGGTGTTACTGGGCGGAAACAGGCCGTTTTATGGGCGTGTGGGAAAAAACGCTACCGTTTCCGGAAAAAACGCAGGAGTGGCCGGAGAAACGGAGGAGTGTCTGGACGAACGCTGGGTGTGTTTGTGACGTCAAACCAGGAACGACAAGCACTGAACTGATCGCAGATGCCGAGTAAGTCTGGAGCTACTCAGAAACTGCTACGAGGTGTGTAATCGCAATATTGCGAATACATAGTTCGCAATTTTAAGATGCTAAGATTCACTCCCAGTAGGCGGCGGCTTAGCATGAGCAAATCTGCTAAAATCCGCTTGCGAGCGAACAACTCGGAATGAGGGCCTATATTTGTTCAGAAATATCTTTCTGTTTCATGATTCCCCATGTGGTCAAGTTTTGGAAGGAGAATACAAACTAGCTGAACAAGTAATATCTTTTCTCCCAGCAAAGAAACAAGCCTTGTTTTATTCTTTTCAAACTACTGTATTAGCCTTATAAATCAGAAATATTTCAAGATTAAATGTTATATTAGAAAACATAAAAAGCTACATATTTACCCTGTCTGTTCTCTAAACAGAATTTAATACTAGACAACTACTGGCCCAAGAGGCTTTATGTATCTGTGCAGTCCAGGTCCTTAATCCTCTTCACGATTCCCTAAGCACCTTCCAGATGAGGCCTGTGTTGTGTTTCAAATTGCTAAATGTATATTATCTGCACTGTAACCAAGACAACGCTTTGTAACTACCGACATATGCAAGACAGCTGGAGTTTGCAGCCAGTTTATTGTCCTAATTAATTTAATGCTGAAGTGTTTAACATGCCAAACTGCAGAAGCACACTGGTCTTTATGTAAAGTTTTGCACTTAAAACACAAATCTGTCAAGAGGAATGTTAAAGGGACTCGATCATCAAATTATGTTATAATCTCTTTAGCTTAGTTATTTATCTGGCAGGATTCACAAAGTAATATATATTTATCTTACACATTTCTAAATATACATAATACGTATCAGTGCTCATACAGACCTATCCATTAATGATCTGTTGCAGTAAATGGTGTTGTATAGTGGTACAGATCTGTGCTGTGCTGGCCTGTTTTCCAGTAGGTAACTTGCTTTATTATTTATTACTCCGCACAATAAAATGTAGTGGTGGAAATGGTGTTCATGTTCAAGAACCGTATAGTTCCTTTATATCCACAAAACAAAAATGACACTTTAAAAGACCCATATTGGAGTAAGTACCTGTCAGTTCTTACAGCTTTATAAATGCATGCTCAGTGTCGGGCTGGAACACGAAGGGCACACTGGGGAAATGCAGTGGTAGGGACCCATGTTTAGGGGTGCGGCCAGTCTCCAGAGGGGGTGTGGCTAGCCACCACACTGGTTTGCCTTACCAGTAGCGAGTGCATGGGCTGGGCCCCTTGATATATATATATATATATATATATATATATAGTAAATACATATATAGTAAATACTACTAGTGCATACAGGATAATTTACCAGATAAATAACAGCAATGCACTGTAGAAAATATATTACATATATTACTTTATTAATATTTATTAATATATTACTGTGCTGCATATGGTGACATATGTTAATGCATCATTTCAAATGCATAGTCTGGAACCTGATTTCTAGAGGAGGAGGTGGGGCCCCAGGTAGTGGGGCCCTCCGAGGGGGCAGGGGGGGCTCCTGTACCCCTGTGCATACATAATGTTTTTTTTGGGCTTAATTCTTTAGTCATGTGTTTCTTGACTTAAATGAAAAGTCATGGTTTCAGGGTGCACATAATCCTGAACAGATTAATTTAGATTTTTCACTGGGCAATTATCTAATTCTTTGCTAACAGAAGTCAATTCTGAAAAACCTCTATGAGGGTTGAGACTGATTGGACTGCTATACAACACTTCATTCCAAGTAACCAACTGTAATGAGTTGGTTACTTGGTTGACCGTGTTGCACGAAGAAAAATCGCCCCAACCATCGGCACGACTTCTGGTCATGCAGGCGTGTTTACGGCCTTTTTGTCATGTTACAAGCTGTGTTTGAAAAATGACAGTTACTGGTTGGCTGGTACTTTATCTCCGTTCACTTTATCTCTCTCCAAGACTTAGTAAATAGACCACTTTATCTCTCTCCACTTTATCACTCTCTAAGGCTTAGTACATCTACCCCTTGGTCTTCTAGAGCTCAGAGCCTGAGTATCAATCACCTGAGAAAAGTGTTTATGTAATACTAAGCTGTCTTTACTCTTGTGTTGCAAGCATTTATGTCAGAAATACTGCTTTGGACATCTTAATGCATAAAACATAATGTAAACTAGAAAAGTTTTAAGGTTAGTGACAAGAATTGACCTCCAAATTCTCTGCACCTTACTTGGCCTCAGATAATTCAGAGAACAGCACAGTCAGTACAGGCCCTGTAAACAATATTTTTTAGCTCTCGCTATGGTTTGTTTTCTCTGGCAGCCTTACGTTTAGAATGAATGCAGGGCTTGTGTTGCCCTGGTTAATAGCGTGGTTCATGGATTCCGGAGCAGGAGATCATTGGTGAGAGGGAGGGAGTGTCAAGAGCTGCCTACTTGTTGATGCAGGAAACCATAACAGAGACCTGAGTCTACCTACGTCTAACAAAAGCAGTAGCGCTGGATCAATACACTGATCAATAAAAGAACATTTGTGTTTTGCATATTAGACTCTTATTTAATACAAAAAAAGAGTGTATATTGTATCTCAATATATTTATGTATACATTAAAAAATGTAAATGAACGCATGACATGATGTTTGTAAGAGAAGGAAACAGTGCTTGGTCAAGGCAATGGTGGCCTCATCTTTCATGGAAAGAGCAAGTTTATGACTAGATAAAATGAGTTTTACCAGAAACATTATTTGTTGATACTACTCTACACTCAAAGTACTTACAAAGAAAACTAAGGTTTAATCTCAATGTCTGATAGATATCACATTTCAGCACAAAGTGACCAATAAAGGCTAAATGACAGCTTAAGTCATGTGCGAATAAATCAGTATAAATCTGATTTGTTTTGTTTTTAATAAGAATTAAAAAAATGTTTAATTCTCCTAAACCCAGCATGTAATTTACAGACGGTAGAGGTTGGGATTCTCGTGAATATAGGCCCAGGCCACAGAACTGCTGCTTCTACTGAGTATATGTTAATTTACTATTTATGTGCGAGAATCACCTCAAGTCTAACCATATTTAGCATTTGTTTTTGCCACAGACAAACTGACATCTAGCTATCATGGTCTGGCCATCCTGGGCTTGTTCCATACATCCCTGGACTTTCGTTATTAGAATATTATCTATGATACTCTGTATTTAACAGGTTATTACAATCAGGTCCACAGACCATATAGTATAGTGTATTCCTGTACAAATGAGATAGTACATCATTCTCACTGCTTTCCCATATTGTCCCTCAGGTCCACCTGTCCATTTAAAGATATTTAGGAAAAAGTTGCAATTGCAATTTCATTGCATCTAAATAAGGTATCCGGTCTCTAGGTCGATCACACTTAGGTCGACAGTCATTAGGTCGACCACTATTGGTTGACATGTATTAGGTCGACATGATCTATAGGTCGACATGTACTAGGTCAACATGGAAAAAGGTCGACATGAGTTTTCCACTTTTTTTTTAACTTTTTCATACTTTACGATCCACGTGGACTACGATTGGGAATAGTAACCTGAAGTAGCCTGAAGCATGGCGAGGGGACACGGTGCACTAATTGGGGTTCCCTGTCATTTTATGAAGAAAATGACACCATTTTTTTTAAACTCATGTCAACCTTTTTCCATGTCAACCTTGTTCATGTCCACCTAATGACTGTGTTGACCTATTTCAGGTGTCGATCTAGTCACTGTCGACCAATAGTGGTCAAACTAATGACTGTCGACCTAAGTGTGGTCGACCCTATGATCCACACCCCTAAAAAGGTGATTCATCTTATATATCTAGCTGCTATATACTGTACACCATCATTGTAGCTGTTTGGATTGCAGATTTACATATTTGGCCATATCTCGGTACTCTAAAAAAAATATATAAGAAAAGCTATTGCCATGTTACTTAATTCTCAAATGTATGCTCTTCATGGTGATCCTCCTACTCTTTTCAATGAGTGTCTTCTAGCTTTTACTGAGTATCCAACTACCTTAGAAATCCCACTGACGTCTGTACATCAGTGAATAGTCATGCAGAGATCCATTTGATGAATTATATGCTATTTAGCTCACAATGAACTGGGTCGTTCCAACATAAACGATTATCAAGAGTTCATAAGAGACTCTTGATAGCTATTAGCACTGCAGGGAAAAGATGATACGCCAACAGTTGATTCACCCAACGGGGTGTTGGGTGAATCAACTGTTGAAGTATCATCTTTTGCCTTTTGTATGAGAACCATTTTAAAGAGGTTCATTAATGTGATTTCCGCCCAGGGCCCACGTCTTAAAGCAACCCAGCTAGAATGCAGAAGTCCAGACAAGGCTGAATGCTGCACTTTAACTGAGATGAATCCTGTAGATTTGTGTTATGTAGAAGTGAAATAACAGTAATGCAGCCTATTTTACATCTCTGGATTTACACTGCTGATATGGTGACATTAATCATAGCAAATGCTTTATTGGATAAAATAGGTTTCCGCACATTTGTATATGTGTTAAAAGTTATCAGTAAAGCATCCAATGGACAAGTTGATACAATGTATTTTGTCACTACATAGGTTGTTTTGTAGCCTATGTAAAACAGCATGACTAGTAAGCTTTCCAGGAAATAATCTCACTCATCTGAAATTCATATACAATTGTAAAGCTGCAACCAGGCTGCACGTCTGAACTGGCCTGGCCCCTGACAGTGTTCAATATTTCTTAGAATCCCATTGTACTAATACCAAAGACATGTTTAACAGATAATGGCCCTGATTCTGGGTTGGGAGTCAAGCAAAAATAGACAGTAATATGTAACTGTGTGCCATGGTAAAACCATGCTACGCTGCAGGTAAGGCAGATTTAAAGTACGCAGAAATTTAGATGTGAGAGGGGCATGTCCAAACTCAAATCTAAATTGAAGTATCAACATAAAGCTGCCCAACATTCGTAGGCCGCATGAAAAGTAGCCAGTATTTACCCAGCATACAAATAAATAAATAAATGTATTTGCACCCCTTGCATTGCAACATGGTTTGTTACTTGCCCTTTTTTTGCTTTGCTACGCCTCAGAATCAGGCTGAGTTCCACATGTCATAAGAATAAAATAATACACAGAAATGGCAAAAGTCATGGCATAGGTGCCAAGTATATAGGATGCCCTCTATCCCAGCGAAGTGCAACAACTCGACATGGCATTGATTCCATCTCTGGATTGATTTTGACCCATGCCGTCTGGATAGCTTTCCACAGCCCCCTGATATTTGTAGGTGCAGGATTGGGTGTGAATGAACCTAGCCACCACGTCATATAAATGTTCAATTTAGTTCATGTCAGGCGAGCGTAGTGGCCACACCACTCAATGGAACGCTCCAAAATGCTCCGCGAACCAATTCTGGACAACTTGGGACCAAGGACACTGTGCACTATTATTCTGGAATATTCCACAGTTGTGGGGGTACATGAAGTCCATGAAGGCTGCAAATGGTCACCAAACACTGCAACATAGAAGTTACCGGTTAATGTGTTCAGGTGAACCAGCGGACCCAATCCATGCCACATGAACATACCCCACATCATTATGGAACCAACAAAAGCCTGCACGGTGCCTTGTTGACAAGTGGGTTGCATGGCCTCATGGTGTCTGCACCATACCCAAATCCTACCATCAGCCCGAAACTGGAACCATGACTCATCAGACTGAGCCACATGTTGTTAGTCCTCCAGGGTCCAATCAGAGATGTACTGGTATCAGGTGTTGCAGCGTTAACAATGGCATTCTGGTGGGTCTTCTGTTCCCATATCGCACAGAAGCTAAAGAATGCTGCCCTGACCTGCTGAATATGCATCTGGTACCTCATGCATTGAATGTGGCTGTGATTTGAGCCAGTGTCACTTGTCTGTTGCCACAAACAATTCTGGACAGACACTGCTGGTCATGATCATTATGCACCCGTGGTCGGCCATTGTGCTGTCACATTACCTGCCTATGTGATCCATTTTACCTGGGAACGTGTGCTCAGTTCCTGAGTTAAGATCATACAAGATGGTCCCTTTCTTTAATCTACTAATGTAAATACCGGGGATGATTCAGCATCGGTAACTACCATATTAGATTAAGAAGCTCTGGGACACAGCATTTTCTCAAGTCACAGTGCCTGTGTTTTTTATTCCACAGAAGTAACCTAGGTTAAAAAAAATGCAAACCACACCTTTACTGTCCAGCAACAACCTACCTTTAGAACAGTGACACCCCTACTAAAATAGGCTACACTTTGTTTGAGCCCCAAAGTTGTGACTATCTTGCCAAAAAAACTGTTCTGATGGGAGGTATAGTTTTATTTTTATTTTTATTCTTTAGTTATAAAGAACATCCTGTTAGCAACATTAAAAAAAACATGTCAAGGTAATGGTCTACTGTGATCTATCACTGTGCAAGCACTGGAGTCTTCAGCACACTTCTTCCAGTATTCTGCATAACAGTAATGTAACAAGAAAGTATACCATCTAAGTTTTTGCATATCGAGACACAGTAAAGAATAATCTATTTTACCTCATGTGCTAAAATTTGGTAAATACAGAAACATAGAATTTGAAATCAGATAAGAACCACTTGGCCCCTCTAGTCTGCCTCTTTTTTTTAATCCTTTAGGTAATCTAAACCCTTTTTGAACCAAATGTGTCAGAGAACAGATAATACTGTACATTTTGTTTTGTCATTATTTATTAAATATAAAATAAGCCAGTATGGAGAATGCATGTGCAAACATTGTTAGATTATTCTATAACCAAATTTATTTTCAAAGCAATAATTTCACGTATTCTCTTTATTAGGCTCTTACATTGTATTTGAGCCATTGCTGTCCCGTAAAACATTGCTTAGGTTCACTGAAGGCAATCATTTGTAGACAACTCTCTTGTGATCCCAACAATCTATGAGATAGTGGTCTGGACTTTGACTTGGCCGTTCCAAGTTCTTAATTTATTTTACTTTTTCAGCCGTTCAGTTTTAGATTTGTTGGTGTGTTTAGAATTATTGTCCGGTTTCATGGTCCATTCGATGACGTCACATTTTCTTCTAAGATACTTTGGTATGAAAATGCATTCATGGTGGACTTAATGACTGCAAAGTCTACAGATTATTTGGCAAAACAAGCTCAAATCATCATCCCGTAAACACCATGCTTCACAGTTTATATGGGGTACTTTCATACCTCCCAACATTGGCTGCGGCTGTTCTGGGATGGGGACGTGGCCATGTTGCATACTACCTCCTCCCTGCATTTGCAATGCGAACGCATCTCAGGTGACCTCGTGATGTTCATCTGCGATGGCAGGCTGAGTAAGCTTCAACTTTCTCAGCCTTGCTGTCACAGTGTGGCTACCGAGGCCAAGGTAGCTGTATCTCACGATGCAATCCTTGGACTCGCCACTCCCAGAAAAAGGGGACGTTTTCCCCAACGCCAGCCACCCCTGCCCCTCCCGGCAAATGCCCCTGCATGTCAATCAGGCAGAGGCGTTCACATATCTGAGCTGCAATTGCAGGACCAATTCTGCACATGCGCAGGACTCAAACAACAGGGAAATGCAGTAAGGATTGCATCCGCGATCCTTAATGAATCTACCCCTGTGAGTGGATTTGCTGTGACATCCACTCTTAAGAAGATTGGCAACTGCCTTAAATGTTCTATATAGTAAATAAAACTTTCCCACTGAGGGATTTCACATTTGCTTGGAAATGGTTTTACAACTTTTTCCAGACTAATGCTTTACTTGTCTGCAATCACTGAAGATGCCTTTTCTCCTTGACATGGTGTTAATACAAAAGTTAATGCTCCAGATCAAATTGTCAAAGGGCTCATCTTATATACAGAGGTGGTAGTGCTTCTTGATTATCAAATGCTGAAGTGTACTTGTTAGGTAGCATACTAATATAGTAATCCCTGTTATCTGGCACATGGGATCAGATAGATCTAATTTAGATGATTGTTAATTTCATCCTTATCGATATAAACACACATTTAAATGTGAATGTATTCACGTGACTGTATATAATGTTTGTAATGTATGTTATATTTATACTTCCTGTGGTGTTGTGGTGGCTTGATGATTCGAAATGTGGCATTGTACCAGAGGCGGAACTACCGCCAGTGCAACCAGTGCGTTGCACTGGGGCCCGCCTCTGTCCAGGGGCCCAAGGCATGTAATGAGTCAAACTGACTCATTACATGCCGCTGTGTGCTGTGGGCAACCACTGCCCGCAGCGCACAGCCGCCCAGAGAGGAGAGGAGCAGCGGTACGGGGTAAGGAGGAGGAGGGAGGTGGAGGAGGGAGCCGCAGCAGCGATTTGTTACTGGTTGAGGCGCTGCTGCTGCTGCCCCTCTGCTTCACTATAGGCTGTCTTCCGAGAACAGCCTATAGTGAAGCAGAGGGGCAGCAGCAGCAGCGCCTCCACCAATAACACAGCGCTGCTGCTGCTCCCTCCTCCACCTCCCTCCTCCTCCTTCTCTCCTGCCCGGGAATCGTCTGACGCTGCACCGAGGAGCAAGAGCTAGCGGAGAGGGTAAGTATAATTCTTCTTCTTTCTTTCTTTCTTTCTTTCTTTCTTTCTTTCTTTCTTTCTTTCTTTCTTTCTTTCTTTCTTTCTACAAAAAAGGGGGACTGTCTGCCGCAATGTGTAAAAATGGGGAATCTGCCTGCCGCAATGTGTAAAAACGGGGAATCTGCTTGCCGCAATGTGTAAAAAGGGGGAATCTGCTTGCCGTAATGTGTAAAAAGGGGGAATCTGCCTGCCGTAATGTGTAAAAAGGGGGATGCTGTCTGCCGTAATGTGTAACAAGGGCACGCTGTCTGCCGTAATGTGTAACAAGGGCACGCTGTCTGCCGTAATGTGTAAAAAGGGGGATGCTGTCTGCCGTAATGTGTAAAAAGGGGGATGCTGTCTGCCGTAATGTGTAAAAAGGGCACGCTGTCTGCCGTAATGTGTAACAAGTGCACGCTGTCTGCCGTAATGTGTAACAAGGGCACGCTGTCTGCCGTAATGTGTAACAAGGGCACGCTGTCTGCCGTAATATGTAACAAGGGCACGCTGTCTGCCGTAATGTGTAAAAAGGGATCGCTGTCTGCCGTAATGTGTAACAAGGGCACGCTGTCTGCCGTAATGTGTAACAAGGGCACGCTGTCTGCCGTAATGTGTAACAAGGGGACGCTGTCTGCCATTATGTGTAAAAAGGCCACGCTGTCTGCCGTTATGTGTAAAAAGTGTACGCTGTCTGCCGCTATGTTTAACAAGGGCACGCTGTCTGCCGTTATGTGAAAAAAGTGTACGCTGTCTGCCGCTATGTGTAACAAGGGCACGCTGTCTGCCGTTATGTGTAAAAAGGGTACGCTGTCTGCCACTATGTTTAACAAGGGCACGCTGTCTGCCGTTATTTGTAAAAAGTGTACGCTGTCTGCCGCTATGTGTAACAAGGGCACGCTGTCTGCCGTTATGTGTAAAAAGGGGACGCTGTCTGCCGTTATGTGTAAAAAGTGCACGCTGTCTGACGTTATGTGTAAAAAGGGCACGCTGTCTGCTGCTATGTGTAAAAAGGGCACGCTGTCTGCCGTTATGTGTAAAAAAGGGGGACGCTGTCTGCCGTAATGTGTAAAAAGAGGAATCTGTCCGCCGTAAGATGTAAAAGGGTCTCTACCTGGTGTAGTGGTGCTACTGTGCGGCGTAATTTGAATAATGGAGACTACTGTGCACCGTTTTATGAATTGGTATTATTTTGTGGCCACACTCCTTCCCCACGAAGCTACGGCACTATGTATTTTTGCGCGCGCCTACGGCGCGCACTGCCCCTGTTTTACATGCAGGGGTGGGGCTCCGATGCCGTTTCTTGCACACAGTGCTAAAATGTCTAGTTACGGCACTGTTGCTAGGTATCCGCTTCCCTGAGCAGGTCCCCCTCACCAGATCCTCTCCAGGGGTGAGGGGGTGGACTTGGATGGGATGGGGGGCCCAAGCCATTTTGTCGCACATAGGCCCACCGCTCGCTAGTTCCGCCACTGCATTGTACAGCATTACATCAGGGAACAGGCATGCTAAGACTTGTTTCACAGCAGTGATGGATCCAGGTGTGAATGAGTGAGTGAGTGTTTGTGTGGGGGGCATTTGTGGCTCCATCACCTCAACCGCAGCCTCCGGGGTCCAAGGCACAGGCCTCAATACTCCGCCAGGAAAAGGGATGTGTGTTATAGGGGAGGTTTGCCCTGATTGCCCTCCCTCCCTTCCCTCTTGCATCTACCACTGATTCACAGTCCCACCTCTCCTGCTACTCCCCCTCCAGGATCTCACAGATGGCACCAGTGAAAAGTCAGAAAGTATGGTTATATTTACAATATATTTATACACAGACTATTAATATTTTTGTGACAGAAAGGAATCAACCAGGGCAGTACGGATGGTGTAATGGTTAGCATTACAGCCTAACAGTACTGAGGTCATGGGTTCGATTCCCACCATGGTCCTAACTGTGTGGAGTTTGTATATTCTCCCCATGCTTGCGTGGGTTTCCTCCCACAACCCAAAAATATACTGGTAGGTTAATTGGCTCCCAACAAAATCAACCCTAATGTGTGTGTACATGTGGTAGAGAATATAGACTATAACTGGGGCAGGGACTGATGTGAATAGCCAACTATTCTCTGGAAAGCGCTGCGGAATATGTGTGCGCTATATAAATAACTGTTACTAATCAATATTAAATAAATAACCATATAAAAATCCTGCAATGAACCTGAATTCCCTCAAATAGCAAGGCTTAGGCTGTAGAAGTTATTGACTAATGGTTGTCAACATGGTCATTTGCAAGGGTCTCATAAGTGGCACTGAGTCCAATAAGATAGCAGCAAATTATCTTTGATGACAAGCATTAAATAACAATATGATATTAATACAACAGCCTCACAGCTGCAGATCAGATCTGCAGTAATTGTTACACTGATAACAAAGGAAAGGTGTGGTCTGTGGTATCCGGTCGACAGGGTTTCTAGGTCGACAGGTCAAAAGGTTGACATGAGTTTTTCACAATTTTTCTTTCAACTTTTTCATACTTAATGATCCACGCGGACTACGATTGGGAATAGTAACCTGTGCCGAGCGCAGTGAGGCACCTTGCCCGAAGCATGGCGAGCTAAGCGAGACATGCGAGGGAACACGGTGCACTAATTGGGGTTCCCGGTTACTGTATGGAGAAAACAACACAAAAAAATATAAAAAAACTCATGTCAACCTTTTGACCTGTCGACCTAGTACATGTCGACCTAGAAACCCTGTTGACCTAGAATCCCTGTCGACCTAGTTATTGTCGACCAATAGTGGTCGACCTAGACACTGTCGACCTAAGTGTGGTCGACCCTCCATACCACGCCCGTGGCCAGTGCCAAAGGCTGCACTCACATCTGCAGCTTAAGGAGAAAAGGTCTCGCAGCTAAACCCTGGGAAAAGGCTGCAAAACAAAAATACTCTCTGGCGCTGACATGAATACTTTAGGGGAGATGTATCAAGTCATGGAGAGAGAAAAAGTGGAGTAGTTGCCTAAAGCAACCAATCTCAGCTTCTATCTGTAATTTCAAAGACTGTGCTAGACAAATGATGGAAGCTGAATGGATGCTTTGGGCAACCACTTTATCTCTTTCCAGTGCTTGATACATATCCTCCTATGAGGATCCAATGAATGATGTCAGTGACACTAGTTATACAGTATTTAAGGTAAAACTTTTTACTGATATATGAAGCACATTTATGGAAGAGGTTTTACTCCAAATATAAGTACACTGTCAGTGGCAAACGCAGGATTTCTAGAGGGGGGTTTCCAAATGCAATCCACAGTCTCCCACTCTGCGGAACATTGGAGCAAAAGCAGGAGTCTGGGGTAGAAGAACCCAGTAATGACCCTGGATACTAATGTAAACAATGGTATTTTTATACTTAGGATACTGTATTAAATACAGTATTAATATATAACATTATAGCTTGGCTATAGTATAGTCTGTATCAAACATATTTAAATCATATAAATAAGATAAGTGGTAAGGTTAAACATACCATAATAAAAAACACAAACATAATAGTATCACTACTGCACTTTCTAAGCACACATTCTCCCACCTCATGGTAAGGCTCCTGTCTCTTCATCTTGGCAGCTACTACATGGTCCAGTGCACTGATTGAGGGGCTAATTCAGATCTGATCGTTGCTGTGCGTGTTCGCACAGCAGCGATCAGGTCTGAACTGCGCATGCCAGATAGCCGACGGCTGTCTTTACTGTGCGATCACGTCTGCCTGATTGACAGGCAGAGGGGGTCGCTGGGCGGGCCGGCATTATTTGGCTGCCGTTTAGGGGCTGCGGTCCGGGCAACGCAGGCGTGCCCAGACCGTTGGGGGGGTGGGCCGCAGCGGCTGCGTGATGTCACACGGAGCTGCTGCGACCCGAGTAGTGACGAGTAGCTCCCTGTCAGTGCGTAAGAGCTGCGCTGGTGGGGAGCTACTCTTCCAGTACAAAAGCATTGCCGCTGTGCGATGCTTTTGTACTGGTGTGATGGGGCAGGGACTGACATGCGACGCGGACTAGCCCTGTGTTGGGCGTCCCCCTGCATGTCAGAGAAGCTGATCGTAGATTCAGGTCTGAATCACCCCCTTAGAGCCATACACACAGCAAACTTGGCAGAAGAAGCTGCTACTACTGGGCATGTCATATGCAGCAGGTCTGCTCTGTCCCTTAAACTGCATGATGTGGTGGCAGTTCTAGTAATCATACTATATACCATTGCTACTGGTGTCATATTTTGGGCAACCAGAACCCCTCCCCATGCATTTGCCTGAGTGTCACAGATATTAACATTCATTACCACTCTTAAAAGAAGTATTCATATCATCAGGAGAATGTTTTCCTTTTGCATAATTATTACAATGCCATTGTGGGGCAATGATGAAATTTATACTAATGTCCAAATAAGCAAAGTGATGTTTATTTTTAGCAATATGGATTATAAGTAAGTCGATTGGATTGCAAAATTACTGACATTTGTTTTTTTTTGGCTGGTTGCATGAAATACGCACTTGATATATAAAACCTTTTTATGTTTAAATCACATTTGATTCACTTCCAAGTTTCTTTATGTTTTTCCCTTAATGCATGATAAATGACTCTGATTTGTGTGTGTTCTGCAAAAAGTTTGAAATATATGTGGTTGGATATTGCAAAACATGCAACCATACCCAGCTGCAGTTAGGGAGGGCTCTGTATGCAGGTGTGTGCTTCATCAGGGACTACTTAAAATCAGATAAAACAAAGAACATCGACTCTGTTCAGAAATCTCCTCTGCTTTTATTTATAAAGTCTTTTTAAAAATGATTATCAACTAAATCTGCTTTCCTGCACTGAACTTTTCCTTCCTGTAAACCGGGTATTTTACACAGGACCCCTTTACCTGTACTTACAGAGCCCCCCATTCCAAAGGAGTCTAGTAAAGTGACACTAGAAAGACTGATTTTAATGATGTTTCTAAATACAATCATGTGTAGTCTTAACCTGTTAATATATTTCACATGAAAAAAATGGTCCGGATCACTGCATAGACTCATTCACAACATACACAGTACTGATGCAGCCTGAAGGTCAGACTATTTTGGTGCATTTTTTAGAATTCCTGGTCTCAGGTGTTGAGAAACAACTCTACAACTAGAAGGGTACCTTGATGTGTTGAGAGTCAGATAAACCACCTACCCTTTTATATTTGTAATTAAATATACATTTCTGTCTTTCTCCAAAATATGGATGGTTTAGCTTTATACGTGGCTTTTATTAATGATGACAGTAACATATCTCCTAAAATCTAAACATGGACAAATGTGACAAAATAAGCCCTTTCCACCTGCCCAAACTCGGGGGTTATTCAGACTGGATCGCAGTGTGGAGAAAATAGCAAACAAGCGATTTTCTCCAAACTGTGCATGCGCTGCGGCCACACGGGACATGTGCCAGCAGTTAGAGTGTGATCACGTTTCAGCATTGCAAGGAAGTGGCCTGGCCATCGCAGGCATGGCCGGACCGTTTTCAGGGCAGCTGCATGACGTCACACGCAACTGCTCCGATCAAGAAAATGGCAGCGGACCTCCTGCATACGCAGCCTGGCTGCTGATGCCGGGAGTCATTAATTTTTGCTTCAGTGATGCGATCGCAATTATTTTGCGACCGCATCGCTGGCCAGTCTTGTCCTGGGCTGGGCGGCCCCAGCATGCAATAGAAAGGATTGCAGATTCTGCTTTGTAGCAGAACCTGCAATCCAACCTGAATAACACCCTTTGGGGCAGATGTATTCACTTGGAGAAGGCATAAGGAAGTGATAAAGCAGTGATAAGTACAAGGTGATAAACTCATCAGCCAATCAGCTCCTGCTAATTTACATATTGGAGCTGATTGCACTTATTACTGGTTTATCACTTCCTTTTGCCTTCTCCAGGTTAATACATCTGCCCCTCTGTCCCCATTCACCCACATTTGCCAAAACCTCACCAATTTTTTTAATGTGAACCACTCTCCAATTGAAATTCCAAAAATGTAACGGGAGAGTAACTCTACTAAAGAGCAACATGAAGGCTCAAAAAACGTGTCCTATTAATAGCATAGGAAATAAGCCTATACACACCAGGTTTGATGTACATTTGCACAGTGGAAATAATTATTTGCAGTGCTGACTCCACTCCTTTATACCATCTATAATAATCGCATAAAATGAAATCTATAGCACTATTTTACCTTTAAAAAAAGTGCAGCCATTGCCCGCAAGATAGCATGGTCATGTCCCCTTGCACCCAAGCACCATGGTACTCCCAACAGGACATGGTCACATCCCCAGAATGTTAGACACACACCCATTCCTGCCAAGTACCAGGGCCAGAAAGATCTCTTAGGGAGATGTAAAGGCCCATATAGACGGGCCGATGCGGGAGAGATGTGTGCTGAGCGGCGGGAGAGATGTGTGCTGAGCGGTACGCTCAGCACACATCTCTCCCGCCGCTCAGCACAGCGCGATCTGTGCTGAGCGTGCGGGGGGAGACTGGGGGGGCGCTCATTTCACCCAGTGGGTGAAGTGAGCGACCCGCTAGATTGGCCTGCACGGCAGGCCAATCTAGCACCAGCGATAGCGATGCGCGGGGCTGCGCATCGCTATCGCTGTAGGGGTACACACGGAGCGATCATGCTCAAATTCTAAGCAATCTAGTCAAATTGCTTAGAATATCGCTCCGTGAGTACCCCCCTTAAGAATGTATAGTATTTTCTCTTAAAACTCTTTCTATTAAAACTTGGCTTATAACAGCTGCATTCACTTGATGACATCATGTAGCAAACCTGGATATGGATTTTAAAGACTCAATAAAATCTGAATGTATTTATCAGAAATGCCCCTAAGGTATTGAAAATGCACAATCAGAAAGACTAGCTGATGTGCCTGGTTTCAACTGGCAAAGGTTTGCTGGGCAGAACATTTAACCTCCCCCTTCGCAGTCGATATCCCGTAGCATCCCTGCTTAGTGGGTGGCTACAAATAACTGTCACGGTTTCCAGACCACGCAGCAGGTCACATGTTCCTGGTCACCCAGCAGGTGCACAGGGAGAGTTCACCAACTGTCATATTTTCCAGAGCACAATAGTGATGCATTGTAAAAGGCAGGCGGAGGTTTTGCCGCATAACTCCAAAATTAAGCAACCAATTACCGTGCCAATATTTTTTCTGCAAATCTAGACATCAAGAGCTTTATTAATTTGGTATATGATGCGCCCTGCTCAGAAAACGGCATCATAGAAATATTTAACTCGTAAAAGTCGTCCTTCTGCTATTAAAGTATAGATATTATAAAGCTTGCGCAGAGTCGAATGTACACACGCTTGAGTAGCACCTCTTGTGTGAAATTGCTCTGCTCAAAAAAATTGTGCAAATACGAGAGTGCAGATTCAAATCTAATCCAACTGTATCTACACCTACGACCGGAGAAGTGTAACGGGACTGTGTATGGATGATCTCATATAAAGATGTAGCTATGCTCAGCTTTGCACGATGCGTTCGCATTGCGACATATCTGCATTGCATAGCTGCTATGCAGCAAGCCCAAATGCAGCATGACGCACTGCGGCAAAGATGAACATGGCTACATCTGTAGTCACTAAAACAACAAACGCCTTACATCCTGGGTATGTTTTCCAAGTAAATGGTACTATTTGCGGTTTGATGGATGTATCCAATTACGTTACCATAACCTCTTCTTTTGTATCCTAATTACTGACTAAATCTCCGCCGTTAGAAGATTAAAAGATTATCTAAAGATTACTCGGAAATCTTACAAAACTTTTATTTTTCCCTTGGGTCTAAGTAACTCTTCAATAAGACATAAAACAAGGCTCAGCCCACCATGCTATTCGCACATTCTTAAAAATCACCAATTTATAGCTTACCGATAACATAAAACTACTGTACAAAACTTATCTTGTGCCAATGCCAAAAGCAATCAGCATTAGACTGGTCTTCACTGCTCTCTATGCAGTACCAGGCAGCCACACAAAACCGCATGTTCATCGTACTGCAGGCTATTAAGCTGATTACATCAAAATATATAGGCTTTAAGTTTCCATTCCATTAAAAAGTAATTGCAGCAATGCCTGAGGGCTAGTTTGTTTTGGAGAGAATTTGAAGTACGTCATATTGCCAGTGAAACCCCTTCAATGCCAATACGAAAACTGAGCCAAAGAATACCTGGCCCATTCAATCCCAAACAGTTTAGTACACCAACACTGTACCATTGCTGTACATGTGCTGTAAATTATTTTATTTAGTAATGAAGGTTATGGCGGGAATTCAATTAGCTGTGGTAAATTACCACAGCTAATTTAACCCCGGAAGGCAAATAAATTGTCCTTGATAGCCAACACTATTGGGTATTTTGTTTCACCTGCCCGGAGGCAGGGGAAACAAAATTTGCGATAAGTGCCATTATTTCACATCTGCGATCCTGTGTTATTCACATGAGAGTGGGAAAATGTTACAATCAAAAAAAAAGAAGGGGGGGGGGCAAAAAAATCTCTATAAAGGCCTGAAATTTACTGCGATCAATTGAATTGCGTCACGGTTTCATTAAAAATACATTCGTAGATAAATGTAAACATTATATATGCTAGTAAAAATAAGAATTTACTTACCGATAATTCTATTTCTCGGAGTCCGTAGTGGATGCTGGGGTTCCTGAAAGGACCATGGGGAATAGCGGCTCCGCAGGAGACAGGGCACAAAAAAGTAAAGCTTTACTAGGTCAGGTGGTGTGCACTGGCTCCTCCCCCTATGACCCTCCTCCAGACTCCAGTTAGGTACTGTGCCCGGACGAGCATACACAATAAGGGAGGCATTTTGAATCCCGGGTAAGACTCATACCAGCCACACCAATCACACCGTACAACTTGTGATCTAAACCCAGTTAACAGTATGACAACAGAAAGGGCCTCTTAAAGATGGCTCCTTAACAATAACCCGAATTAGTTAACAATAACTATGTACAAGTATTGCAGATAATCCGCACTTGGGATGGGCGCCCAGCATCCACTACGGACTCCGAGAAATAGAATTATCGGTAAGTAAATTCTTATTTTCTCTATCGTCCTAAGTGGATGCTGGGGTTCCTGAAAGGACCATGGGGATTATACCAAAGCTCCCAAACGGGCGGGAGAGTGCGGATGACTCTGCAGCACCGAATGAGAGAACTCCAGGTCCTCCTTTGCCAGGGTATCAAATTTGTAAAATTTTACAAACGTGTTCTCCCCCGACCACGTAGCTGCTCGGCAGAGTTGTAATGCCGAGACCCCTCGGGCAGCCGCCCAAGATGAGCCCACCTTCCTTGTGGAGTGGGCTTTTACAGTTTTAGGCTGTGGCAGGCCTGCCACAGAATGTGCAAGTTGAATTGTGTTACAAATCCAACGAGCAATCGACTGCTTAGAAGCAGGTGCGCCCAACTTGTTGGGTGCATACAATATAAACAGCGAGTCAGATTTTCTGACTCCAGCCGTCCTTGCAATGTATATTTTTAAGGCTCTGACAACGTCCAACAACTTGGAGTCCTCCAAGTCGCTAGTGGCCGCAGGCACCACAATAGGTTGGTTCAGATGAAATGCTGATACCACTTTAGGGAGAAAATGCGGACGAGTCCGCAGTTCTGCCCTATCCGAATGGAAGATTAGATAAGGACTTTTATAAGATAAAGCCGCCAATTCAGATACTCTCCTGGCAGAGGCCAGGGCTAGTAACATAGTCACTTTCAATGTGAGATATTTCAAATCCACCTTTTTCAATGGTTCAAACCAATGGGATTTGAGGAAATCTAAAACTACATTTAGATCCCACGGTGCCACCGGAGGCACCACAGGAGGCTGTATATGCAGTACTCCCTTGACAAGAGTCTGGACCTCAGGGACAGAGGCCAATTCTTTTTGGAAGAATATTGACAGGGCCGAAATTTGAACCTTAATGGATCCCAATTTGAGACCCATAGATAATCCTGATTGCAGGAAATGTAGGAAACGACCCAGTTGGAATTCCTCCGTCGGAACCCTCCGATCCTCGCACCACGCTACATATTTTCGCCAAATGCGGTGATAATGTTTCACGGTGACTTCCTTCCGTGCCTTAATCAAGGTAGGAATGACTTCTTCTGGAATGCCTTTCCCTTTTAGGATCTGGCGTTCAACCGCCATGCCGTCAAACGCAGCCGCGGTAAGTCTTGAAAAAGACAGGGACCCTGCTGTAGCAGGTCCCTTCTCAGAGGTAGAGGCCACGGTTCGTCCGTGAGCATCTCTTGAAGTTCCGGATACCAAGTCCTTCTCGGCCAATCCGGAACCACTAGTATTGTTCTTACTCTTCTTTGCCGTATGATCTTCAATACCTTTGGTATGAGCGGCAGAGGAGGAAACACATACACTGACTGGTACACCCAAGGAGTTACCAGTGCGTCCACAGCTATTGCCTGTGGATCTCTTGACCTGGCGCAATATTTGTCCAGTTTCTTGTTGAGGCGAGACGCCATCATGTCTACAATTGGTCTTTCCCAACGGTCTATTAACATGTTGAAGACTTCTGGATGTAGACCCCACTCTCCCGGATGAAGATCGTGTCTGCTGAGGAAGTCTGCTTCCCAGTTGTCCACGCCCGGGATGAACACTGCTGACAGTGCTATCACGTGATTCTCCGCCCAGCGAAGAATCTTGGCAGCTTCTGCCATTGCACTCCTGCTTCTTGTGCCGCCCTGCCTGTTTACATGGGCGACCGCCGTGATGTTGTCCGACTGAATCAACACCGGCTTTGCTTGCAGGAGAAGTTCCGCCTGGCTTAGAGCATTGTAGATTGCTCTTAGTTCCAGAATGTTTATGTGAAGAGACTTTTCCAGACTCGTCCATACTCCCTGGAAGTTTCTTCCTTGTGTGACTGCTCCCCAGCCTCTCAGGCTGGCGTCCGTGGTCACCAGGATCCAATCCTGAATGCCGAATCTGCGGCCTTCTAATAGGTGAGCCTTCTGCAACCACCACAGAAGTGACACCCTTGTCTTTGGTGACAGGGTTATTCGCAGGTGCATCTGCAGATGCGACCCTGACCATTTGTCCAACAGATCCCTTTGGAATATTCTTGCATGGAATCTGCCGAATGGAATTGCTTCGTAAGAAGCCACCATTTTTCCCAGGACTCTTGTGCATTGATGTACTGACACTTTTCCTGGTTTTAGGAGGTTCCTGACCAGATCGGATAACTCCTTGGCTTTTTCCTCTGGAAGGAAAACCTTTTTCTGAACCGTGTCCAGAATCATTCCTAGGAACAGCAGACGAGTTGTCGGGATTAAATGGGATTTTGGAATATTCAGAATCCACCCGTGTTGTCTTAGCACCTCTTGAGATAGTGCTAAAGCTGTCTCCAGCTGTTCTCTGGACCTTGCCCTTATTAGGAGATCGTCCAAGTATGGGATAACTAATACGCCTTTTCTTCGAAGAAGAATCATCATCTCGGCCATTACCTTGGTAAAGACCCGAGGCGCCGTGGACAATCCGAACGGCAGCGTCTGAAACTGATAGTGACAGTTTTGAACAATGAACCTGAGGTACCCCTGGTGTGCGGGGTAAATCGGAACGTGTAGATACGCATCCTTGATGTCCAAGGATACCATAAAGTCCCCTTCTTCCAGGTTCGCTATCACTGCTCTGAGTGACTCCATCTTGAACTTGAACTTTTTTATGTAGAGGTTCAAGGACTTCAGATTTAGAATAGGCCTTACCGAGCCATCCGGCTTCGGTACCACAAATAGAGTGGAATAATACCCCTTTCCTTGTTGTAATAGGGGTACTTTGACTATCACCTGCTGAGCGTACAGCTTGTGAATGGCTTCCAACACCCTCTCCCTTTCGGAAGAGACGGTTGGTAAGGCAGACTTCAGGAAACGATGAGGAGGATCCGTCTCTAATTCCAACCTGTACCCCTGAGATATTATCTGCAGGATCCAGGGGTCTACCTGGGAGTGAGCCCACTGCGCGCTGTAATTTTTGAGACGGCCCCCCACTGTCCCCGAGTCCGCTTGAGAGGCCCCAGCGTCATGCTGAGGTTTTTGCAGGAGCCGGGGAGGGCTTCTGTTCCTGGGAAGGAGCTGCCTGTTGGTGTCTCTTCCCTCTTCCTCTGCCTCGTGGCAGGTACGACAAGCCCTTTGCTCTCTTATTTTTGTAGGAGCGAAAAGGCTGCGGTTGAAAGGTCGGTGCCTTTCTCTGTTGGGGAGTGACTTAAGGTAAAAAAGTGGATTTCCCGGCAGTAGCCGTGGCCACCAAGTCTGATAGACCAACTCCAAATAACTCCTCCCCTTTATACGGCAAAACCTCCATGTGACGTTTTGAATCCGCATCGCCTGTCCACTGTCGTGTCCATAAGGCTCTTCTGGCTGAAATGGACATAGCACTCACCCGAGATGCCAGTGTGCAAATATCCCTCTGTGCATCACGCATATAGATAAATGCATCCTTTATTTGTTCTAACGACAGTAAAACATTGTCCCTATCTAGGGTATCAATATTTTCAATCAGGGATTCTGACCAAACTACTCCAGCACTGCACATCCAGGCAGTTGCTATAGCTGGTCGTAGTATAACACCTGCATGTGTGTATATATTCTTTTGAATAACTTCCATCTTCTATCTGATGGATCCTTAAGTGCGGCCGTCTCAGGAGAGGGTAACGCCACTTGTTTGGATAAGCGTGTGAGCGCCTTGTCCACCTTAGGGGGTGTTTCCCAGCGCGCCCTAACCTCTGGCGGGAAAGGGTATAATGCCAATAACTTTTTTGAAATTATCAACTTTTTATCAGGAGCAACCCACGCTTCATCACACACGTCATTTAATTCTTCTGATTCAGGAAAAACTGTTTGTAGTTTTTTCACACCATACATAATACCCTGTTTTACGGTATCTGTAGTATCAGCTAAATGTAACGTCTCCTTCATTGCCAAAATCATATAACGTGTGGCCCTACTGGAAAATACGTTTGAATTTCTACCGTCGTCACTGGAATCAGTGCCCGTGTCTGGGTCTGTGTCGACCGACTGAGGCAAAGGGCGTTTTACAGCCCCTGACGGTGTTTGAGGCGCCTGGACAGGCATTAATTGATTGTCCGGCCGCCTCATGTCCTCAACTGACTGTTTAAGGGAAGATAAACCATCACGTAATTCCACAAATAAAGGCATCCATTCTGGTGTCGACCCCCTGGGGGGTGACATCTGCATATTTGGCAATTGCTCCGCCTCCACACCAATATCGTCCTCATACATGTCGACACCACGTACCGACACACACCGCAAACTCACAGGGAATGCTCTAATGAAGACAGGACCCACTAGCCCTTTTGGGGAGACAGAGGGAGAGTCTGCCAGCACACACCACAAAGCGCTATATATACAAGGGATATCCTTATATTAAGTGCTCCCTTATAGCTGCTTTAATATATATATATATATAGCCATTAATGTGCCCCCCCTCTCTGTTTTACCCTGTTTCTGTAGTGCAGTGCAGGGGAGAGACCTGGGAGCCGTTCTGACCAGCGGAGCTGTGACAGAAAATGGCGCCGTGTGCTGAGGAGATAGGCCCCGCCCCTTTTTCGGCGGGTTCTTCTCCCGCTATTTTTCCAGTCAGGCAGGGGTTAAATATCTCCATATAGCCCCTATGGGCTATATGTGAGGTATTTTTAGCCTTGTATAAGGTTTATATTTGCCTCTCAGAGCGCCCCCCCCCAGCGCTCTGCACCCTCAGTGACTGCCCAGTGAAGTGTGCTGAGAGGAAAATGGCGCACAGCTGCAGTGCTGTGCGCTACCTTATGAAGACTGAGGAGTCTTCAGCCGCCGGTTTCCGGACCTCTTCACGCTTCAGCATCTGCAAGGGGGTCGGCGGCGCGGCTCCGGGACCGGACTCCACGGCTGGGCCTGTGTTCGATCCCTCTGGAGCTAATGGTGTCCAGTAGCCAAGCAGCAAATCCACTCTGCATGCAGGTGAGTTTACTACTTTCCCCCTAAGTCCCACGTTGCAGTGATCCTGTTGCCAGCAGGACTCACTGTAAAGAAAAAAACCTAAACTAAACTTTCTCTAAGCAGCTCTTTAGGAGAGCCACCTAGATTGCACCCTTCTCGTTCGGGCACAAAATCTAACTGGAGTCTGGAGGAGGGTCATAGGGGGAGGAGCCAGTGCACACCACCTGACCTAGTAAAGCTTTACTTTTTTGTGCCCTGTCTCCTGCGGAGCCGCTATTCCCCATGGTCCTTTCAGGAACCCCAGCATCCACTTAGGACGATAGAGAAAAGTATTTTCATGATATTGAAATCTGTGGGTGTACCATCATCCTAAACAAACACTTGAGCTAGCCACACACTTTAAGATCATTCTTCCAAACATCCAACTACTGCAGTTTGCTGATTGAAATGAAAATCTGATAACGTATTCGAGCAAATTATATTTTAGCAATTAGCAAATCAGCAGTTACCAAAGTCCTGGGCACAATGCGAAAAGTGCCATTTAGGCGCCCAAATGGGTCACTTTTCACACATTCCCGCTTGCCAGCATGGGAGGCTGCAAGCTGAAATGTGTCTCCCCACAGCTCAGCACACCCATCGGAGCAACAACTGAATTGCTTTTTGGGCGCCATCTAGCGGCAACCATGGGTAGAAACAATTGAATTCCCCTTACTCACAATGTAAGATGTCATTTCTGTCATTGTATGTATACTTTTACATGTACATTACTGGATGTAAAAGGACACAATATTACATTACAATAAGTGTATATATTCTAATAGCATGAGCCCGCCATATAGAGGCCATATAGAGGGCTCAATCTAACTATATGCAACTTCATTCGTGGAGCGAGTAAGAACGGCTGTATGTCGCACTTATTCACCTAACTTGCAGATTTCCGCTTGCTGCATATAAGAATCCTCGAGTCTGGGATGAGATGAGACCGTGAGGGGGAGGGAAATTGCGGTGTCATTGCTGGCCTTTCTACACCGTTGCAGCAATAACTCGCCCCCTTTGCGGCTAATCAGACTGACCCCAGAGTGTGATAGGTGCATAATTTGGCTACATATTTGTACTTTAATCAGATAGTTCTCAATATTGGCACATGCGTAGGTAACTTGAGGAGACTTTGTCTAAAGAGTTGCATTGTTCGCCTTTAAACTATCACCCAAGTGATGATTTTTTTGGGCAGAATAATTCAGCCGAGAAAGTTCTTGTGAAAAGGGGCTGTCCCAGCGAACACCTGCCAAGCCGCCATGCCTTTTGCAGCTGGCAAAAAGCAGTTCGGTCATGTGCAGCGAGCACAATGTCTGTTCAAGAAGATTATTGGAGCAAAGAGCCTGATTCATGTTTGTAAGTAAATCAAAACAGCAAGCAACTTTTCTATTCATTTTACATAATTCCCGTTTATATTCCCCTTTCCCAGTTTGTGGTTATTTCTAGATGTATTACCTCTTTTGTTTGAGGGAATAAGAAAGCCCATATTGGGGGTCATTCCGAGTTGATCGTAGTTGTGCTAAATTTACGATCATGTACCCAGACATGCGGGGGGGACACCCAGCATGTCCCCGCATGTCTGAGACCCCCCCCCGCACAAGTACAAAAGCATCGCACAGCGGCGATGCTTTTGTACTTGTTGAGTAACTCCTGGCCAGCGCAGCTCCTGCGGCTCTCCGGGAGTTGCTCGTCGCTGCCCCTGGTCACAGCGGCTGCGTGTGAAGTCACCGCCCTCCGCATGGTCACTGTGGAAGGGTACAGCTCCTGTTTTTTTCTAAGTCTCCAATTCGTCTCTTAGTGTGTACACTACCTGATCGCTGCTCTGTTTTGTTGGCCTACTCCTCTCTTTTGTCCTCTTCTGGTAGGGGGAATCTGGGTTACAGATTTGGGTGCTCTTGAGGAAGAGGAATGGGATTTTATATTGGGTTCCTCTTGGAGTGCTATGGCATGTGCCAGGTTTCAGCAGATGCAGTTATATATTTTGTAAAGGGTCTATTGGACCCCATCTCAGCTTTGCGAATTTGCAGGATCCTCATCTGACCTATATCCTAAATGCTCTGCCCACTCTGCTGACTTCTGCCATCTTCTGTGGATATGACCTACAGTGGCCTCTTTTTGGAGAAGGGTGGTTGCCTCTATATGTATCACTGGTATTACCTTACCCTTATTAACTCCATGTATTTGTATTTTTGGCCTCTGCCTGGAGAAATTCCTCACTTTTCCTTTACGTCTATATGTGAATAACCTTTTAATGTTTGCCAGGGTCTGTATTGCTCGTGGCTGGATGGCATATGCTCTCCCTTCTCTTCCCTCCTGGATAGTGTTAGTTAACAATACTGTCTGTCATGAAAAGAGAAAATGTCCCTCAAAGTTTGATAAAGTCTCGTTGTTGTGGCAGAACTCTCGATATGACCTTGCTGATCCATCTAATGGCCATCTGTTTGGGCCCTAGATTTCTGTTTCACCTGTGGCCCTCCGACAGCTCATGCCTCATTATCTATAATCATCACTGCTTCATACTGTGGGCCAGATGTACTAAGCCTTGAAAAGTGATAAATATCACGGTGATAAAGTACCAGCCAATCGGCTCCTAACTGTCATTTTTCAAACACAGCCAGTGACATGGTAGTTAGGAGCTGATTGGCTGGCAGTTTACCACTGTGAAATTTATCACTTTTCAGGCTTAGTACATCTCCCCCATTGTCATTTATTCATATTCGATTTCACAACATATTTTGTATGGGATCCGGTCAGGATCCCAACGATCAGGATCCCGGCAATCGAAATGGTGACGCTGGAATCCCGACACTGCTTGGAATTCCGGTGCTGATATCCCGACTGGGATCACAATCCCGGCAACTGCATAAGGATAACATTATTTAAATAGCTTTTTCTTAAGATTCCTGTTACAGCAAGGGAACATAATAGTGGTGGAACTCCAGTTTCATCGAAATGCAGGTTGACAACAAATTGTGTTTGAGAGATAATTGTTATCTGCTCTCCATACTGTATAATCAGATCCCAGCATGGTCTCCTCATACATTAATGCAAGGTTAATAAAATCAGGGCCTGAGTAATCAGATAATAGTCAGGCTTGTTTTTGGCCTGGGCTATGTTCTGCGGGAGGAGAGGCTGCGCTGTACTCCTGCAATCAGACTCTAGTGATTGGAGTAAACATTTTATGCACTGAACACATCAAGAGAAAGATGGATATTTCAGCATTTGAGGAGAGTAGTTTAGCACAATAAGATATAAAGAAAAATGCATTAGATGATAAGTATCTACAACAAATTTGCATATAAGTAAAATTATCAATATGCACCATATATTCAGCAGCTTTGAAATGTGCTTATTTGTAGGAATGCAGTTATTGAGAATGTATGTGTTTTTCATACTGGATACCTGCATAGTAAATAGCACTGCACTGGTCCTAGCACCAAAAATAGCTTGAGAATTATCAGAGGTAAATATTTCATAGGTAATAGAACTGGTTTAAGATTATATCCAGTTTATCTCATAGGACATTGGGGGTCATTCCAACCTGGTCGCACGCTGCACTTCCTCGCAGCCGTGCGATCCGGTTGGAACTGCGAATGCATGGCAGCCGCGTTTCGCAGGCGCGTCGTTGCCCGGCGGCGGCCATCGCTGGGCAGCGACGCCACGAACGAAGAAAGCGGTCACAGTGGTGACCTCAAGAACATTGACAGGAGGAAGGTGGATCCGGGCGGCAACTCACCGATTTCATGGAGTGGTGAGTCCAACGCAGGCGTGTCCAGGCGTTTGGAGGGCGGATGTCTGACGTCAATTCCGGGACCTGCATCGCTGGAACGATCGCACAGGGTAAGTAACTCTTACCCTGGTCTTCTTTTACAGGAAACTTTTTTTGCATAGCAGGTCTGCACAAGCGTTCGCAGCCCTGCTATGCAGAATATACACTCCCCTATAGGCGTCGTCTAGTTGATCGCATGGGCAGAAAAAAGTTGCTATGTGCGATCAACTCGGAATGACCCCCATTGTACAGCACTAATGGCCGCACACATTACCCCATGTAAATATGACAGATACTGTAGAGATTCTGGGCTCTATTCATAAAGCAGTGAAAAGAGTGGAAAAGTGAGCCTGAGGAGATGTTGCCCATGGCAACCAATCATGTTGATGTAACATTTAGAAAGTGCATTCTGTAAAATGATACGTAGCAGCTGATTAGTTGCCATGGGCAACTTCTTCACTGGCTCACTTGTCCACTCTTTTCACTGTTTCATGAACAGACTCCTCAGCATATTGGCTGACAGAGGTCTGTGTTTACAGACAGCTAGCTGACAGTGATCTTCTGCCAAATGGATTTTTGAGCACGCCAAAATTTATCTGATTGACTCTCGTTTCATATGTCTTAGACATGGACATATCATGGAAGTAACACAGCTATAAGTACAATTTGTGACTATCAGCTGTAATATGGGAGCCAGCATTCACCTACCAAGGATAACTGCATTATGGGGGTAATTCCTAGTTGATCGCAGCAGGAATTTTTTTAGCAATTGGGCAAAACCATGTGCACTGCAGGGGAGGCAGTTATAACATGTGCAGAAAGAGTTAGATTTGGGTGGGTTATTTTATTTCTGTGCAGGGTAAATCCTGGCTGCTTTATTTTTACACTGCAGTGCAAATTAGATTGCAGATTGAACACACCCCACCCAAATCTAACTCTCTCTGCACATGTTAAATCTGCCTCCACTGCAGTGCACATGGTTTTGCCCAGTGACGTGCGGTGAGGTTACTGGTTGGGGAGGCACTGGCAGCTAACAAGCCCTCCAAACACCCCCCCCCCCCCCTCCGAAAAAAAAAAAAGTGTGGTCCCCCGACACATCAGCAAAACCAGCACTAGGCAGAACCAGCCAGGGGGAGTAATGCCATAGCAGGGGAGACACTCAGTGTGGGGTCCCCCTGCCATAACATTAATCTGCCCCCCCAGCCAGTCAGCCCAGGGTTGGAATTCCTCGGAAAGTGGGAACCCCAAAAAATAAAAATGGGGTCCCCCCTCCCGAGCAATAACCAGCACTGGGCTGAAAGCCCAGTGCTATGCCCCGCACCCCTGGTGGCGGTGGGTGCGGAGTTCATTGTGTTAATATTGTTCTTTACAGGTGGCCCACAGGTCCCAGCAAGCCTGCCCCAGCATGCTGGCACTTGGAGAACCACAAGTGCCAGCATGCCCGGACATAAAGGGCCTGCTGGCACCTGTAGTCCACCTGCAAAGAATAGTAATATTGTTCTTTACAGGTAGCATACAGGTCCCAGCAAGCCTGCCCCAGCATGCTGGCACTTGGAGAACCACAAGTGCCAGCATGCCCGGACATAAAGGGCCCGCTGGCACCTGTAGTCCACCTGTAAAGAAAATATTAAAATAAAAACACCACACGTCTTTAAAATAAGCTTTATTAAACCGGACCTTCACCTGGGGGCGGCGGCCTTTAAGCTCTTTTGCATGGCCGCCGCCTTCCCAGGGCTTCCGGCGTCTTCACCTGGGGGGGCGCCACCTCCCCAGGGCTTCCAGCGTCTTCACCTGGTGGGCGGCGGCTGCTAAGCTCTTTTGCATAGCCGCCGCCCAGCCAGGACTTGCGGCGTCTTCTTTCTTCAGGAGCTCTTCACAGCTCCTCCTCCGCCGTCGGACTGACCTCCTCCGCCTCGCGCTGACTTATATAAGTCAGCCGGAGGGGGCGGGGCGATGACGCGGCGGGCCGCGATTGGCTCGCGGCGGCCATCATGAATTTCAAAAATGACGCTGAGGCGCCATTTTTGAAACTGGAACCGCTCCGCTGCCAAACTCTGCTGGATTAAGGTACATTTCCGCCGCCGCCCGCACCGCCGCCGCCCGCACCACCGCCGCATCCCGCCGCCCGCACCATCGCCGCATCCAGCCGCCCGCACCTCCTCCGCCAGCGTCGCCCACACAGTGATTGACAGCGGATCCAGTGACGGATCCGCTGGCCAATCACTGTGGCCTCACTGACAGGGACGTGCTTTCATAGGTTGAAAGCACGTCCCTGTAGGAAAGCGGCACCACTAATGGTGCCGCTTTCCCATATATTTTTAATGGGCTTTTACAGCCCAAGGCTAGTCCCCGCCCGTGCCCGCCCCCTGCTCCCCATACTTTCCCCAGTGACAACGGGAGGCACCACGATCGGTGCCTCCCAAACACATACAGACTGGGGAGCAATGATCAGAAGAATATTAAGAAGATACATATGACACAGAATATGTGTCATATGCATCTTCTTTGTATTATCTTAATCATTATGACAGGGGAGGCACTACCTCCCCTGCCTCCCCTGACTGCACGTCCCTGGTTTTGCCCAATTGCTAAAAAAATTCCTGCTGCAATCAACTTGGAATTACCCCCTATGTCTATATCAATGCCTCTGCCTTTAGCAAACTGTTGGTAAATATAAAGTAACTTAAGCAGAAGTCAGTCTTTACCTTAGATATGATCACTACTTTTAACTCAGCATTTCTCAACTGGGATTAGACTCAGAAAACATGAATTACAATCAAGTTGAGTGAAAACACTCATTCAGAACTATAACGAATGAACCAATTAAAATGGGACTAGGTTATTTTGTTATGATCCCTGACTAAATTATCTTTGGAAATCTACCTTACTATGTTGTTCCCATTCCTGTGGCAGAGCCTGGGTTCATCTTGTCTGTTATCTCTGACCTTCAATTCGATAACCTTGATATAAAGCAGCCATTTTACTCTCATAGAGCACAGAACACAGTGCAGGGAACAAACCTTTCTTTATCCCCCCTATCTGAAATTCTTATCAAATCATTATGACAGGCTTATATTTTCATTAGTAAAATTCACTGCTACTACAGATTTGGCCATTTCTGGGAATGACTGTCACACAGTTACATGGAATAATTGTACAGTGCTATAAATTATGTTATCGACGTGACACTATCATTCATTTCATATGAAGTGAAACTAAGGTGATTAGTATCCTTACAAAATGAAACATATATACTGTCTACCTTAAAGTTTGTTCACCATACTTGGCCAAGCAAGAGCAGTCTCTAACACCGCTCAGTCACTGATAGATAAGAGGCTGCCCCTCACTGACTGCCCAGCTAGCAAGCATCACTGGAGATTAGTACATCTCACATCAGGTTCTCGTCGCATTAGTGGTCTATAGATATATACTGTATGTATATATATATATATATATATATATATATATATTTATTTATTTTCCATTTGGATTACATCAGAACAAGAAAAGAAGAAGATATCAATAATGTATTTATTAGGCATTGGCTGGCTGGGCAGGGGGGCAGGGTGCCATCTGGCCCCCGGGGTCAGTGCAATTTAAGTGTTCCAGGGCTACCTGACTGTGAATTCCCTGTGAAAAGCTGGGCCTCTTGCTTGAGTCTGCCCCCCAGGCTGAAAGTTGCCAGCCAGCCCCTGTATTAGGTATACAACATGTAATTCTTCATGGAAGACATTATAATATTATATTAATGTATTATTTATCTAAAAGGGATGAAATTATGTATTTTTTTTTTAGAAATGGGACTCTCCCTTTTGTTTAAATAATTACAGGGACATGATTAGTAAACACTTGTGGCAATACAGGTGATAGTATCAAGTGGCGTCTATATGAATGCTGGTGCTTGTAGTTCTACATTATTTTGGCCTAATATGTTGGTAAGCCATGCTGTCATGTATCCACCAATCTTTCACGATACTAGGAATCACTCATATTTTACTTGTGACTTTATAAAAGAACATTAAGAACACTTTTAGGTAATGGAATACAAGCCAGCAGTAACTGCAGGCAACTCACGCAAGACTTCAGATATCAAATGTCTTAAGCATTTTTACACAAATTGCAATTTTACCTGCAGGGACAATTTACAGCATTTGCAGATAATTACTTGTACGTAGCTATGTGCATTCATCCATAGTTAGTCACAGGTACAGAAACTCACGGTTAAAATACACACATAAGGGTGGTTTTAGAACATAATGCAGTGAACAAAGTTTGTGTTATGTACTGTACTGTACTGTACATGTGTAATAACAACCTCACTAGTCATCCTCAATGCTCTATCATTTCCTGTAGCTACTGGGAGGTGTATTGGGTGGATGCACAATTAAAAGAAAAATAAACTATACTTAGGTTTTATGTGTGATTAAATAGACTTTCAAGCATATAAGTATATACACATTTCCTGTTAGGGGCGTAAGTTCATCCCAGTCGCCCGAAGTCAAGTTGGAGTTTGGTGCCAGGGGCGTATCTACCCATAAGCCAGAATGGCACTTGCCAGGGGTGCCTGCAGAAGTGGGGCATCGTCCAGCCGTACCACCTGTGGCCAAGGGATAGAGCTGTACAGTCTGTGTTACACGTGTATTCACAACTGAATTTGCAGCATGGGACTGACCAATTAGCAGCAAGGTGAGGATTCTGAAATTGTGTACTCCCGACCCAAGTCCAGACTGCAGCATAAAACACCCCTCAGCTGCTGCTCCTCCGAGTCCCTCCTAGCTCGCCTCTGCCCCTTTGAAATTATTAAGCCCTGCCCCCGGGAGGTGGAGTTACCCCAGCCGATGCTCACCACTGCCCATTGTAGTGGCAGCGCAGGGAACATCAGTAGAGGTGCCCGCCACGAATCACACAGCGGGCATAGGGATGGTTGGAGACTGCTGCACAGCCATACCTTGCAAGATTGTTTGTTCTCAACTTTATACTTTGTCTTATTGATGTAGTGTACTGTATGGAGGGGTCAGTAGTATAGGGTTTAGAGAGTTTAGTCATGCAGTGTAATGTATAGAGAGGCCAGTAATGTAGTGTACTGTATAGAGGGGTCAGTAGTGTAAGGTATAGAGTGGTCAGTGGTGTGTGTAGGGTATAGGGGTGTCAGTGATGTATGTAGGATATAGAGGGGTCAGTAATGTAGTATAGCGTATAGATGGGTCATCGATATATGTAAGGTATAGAGGAATCAGTAGTGTAAGGTATAGATTGGTCAGTGGTGTGTGTAGGGTATAGGGGTGTCAGTGATGTAGTGTGAGTTATAGAGGGTTCAGTCATGTAGTGTACTGCATAGAGTGGTCAGTAATGTACTGTACTGTATAGAGAGAGGTCAGTAATGTAGTGTACTGTATAGAAAGGTCAGTAATGTATTGTACTGTATATAGGGATCAGTAATATAGTGTACTGTATAGAGGGATCAGTAATATAGTGTACTGTATAGAGGGATCAGTAATATAGTGTACTGTATAGAGCAGGATTTTTCAACCAGTGTGCCGTGGCCAAGGTGTGCCGCGGAGTGAACTGTTGGCCCAGGCTCTTCTTAGAGCAGGCATGTCCAAACTGTGGCCCTCCAGCTGTTGAGAAACTACACATCCCAGCATGCCCTGACACAGTTTCAGCATTCTCTGACAGCAAAACTGTGTCAGGGCATGCTGGGATATGTAGTTTCACAACAGCTGGAGGGCCGCAGTTTGGAAATGCCTGTCTTAGAGGATCAGTCGTGCTCCGGCCGTGACCTATGCCTTGCAAACGATGTGATAGCATAGGTCACAGCCGCCGCGTCTCACCACCCAGCCAGCCCACCCGCCTGTATCTTCCAGTTTCCGCCTGCACACACAACTTTCCTTGCCCACCCACATCCACACCTGCCTGACCGCCCACTGCTCATTATTCACAGCACTCCACTTGAACAACCCCCGCCACTGAGGGACAGGGAATAGGACTGCTGATAATAATATTTGTTATTTTATTTCTCCTGTGGGGAACAATAGGATTTATGTGGGGAGAATAAGAATTTATGGATTTATGGGGGGAACAATGTGAATAATTCATGTAGGGAGCAACAGGATTTATGTGGGGAGCAATGTGATTGATTGATTTATGTGTAGAGCAATAGGAGTTATGTAGGGAGCAACATGATTTATGTGGGTAACAATGATGCTTGTTTTTTCTGTGTAGGCCAATGTATGTGTGGATTTTCTTTTTACTGTGGGGAACGGATTTTTTTACTGTGGGGAACGGATGGTGTGCCTTGGCAATTTTAAAATATTGTTCGGTGTGCCACGAGTAAAAAAAGGTTGAAAATCACTTGTATAGAGGGTTCAGTGATGTAGTTTAAGGTAAAGAGGGGTCAGTGATGCAGGGTAGAGAGAGGTCAGTAATAAACTGGTGGGTATGGAAAGGTCACTTATGTAGTATAGGGTATAGAGAGGTCAGAAATGCAGCATAAGGCATAGAGGGGTCAGTGATGTAGTGTAGGGTAAAGAAGGGTCAGTAAAGATGCTAATCTCAAGTACTTAGTACGCTTCTTGAATTAAGACACAAAATGCAAGAAAAAGTATGCAATATGTTGTAAAAAGGCAAAGGGCAGAGGTCCGATACAAGTGACCAGCTCCATACCTTGCACCACATAGATATGTTAATTTTTGGTGTGAGGGGGCGGGGATGCCAAATACATTTTTTACCATGGGCTCCTTTGGTCTAGAACCAGCCCTGATCACATAGTAGTTTTATCTGAGCAGACAGGACACCGACCAGCGTCAGATCATTATCAGCCCACCACCCAGCCTCTGCTACTAACAGACTTCTATTAGCTAGCTAACCTTCTGCCTTCCCTATCTATTAAGCATAATCTGCTGCTGTTACCGGAAAGGGTCCCAGTGGCTTCAAACTGACAGTGAATCCCGGGCGGCGATGCGGGGCAGCGTGGGGGGGAATCAGTTGCTGTGGCCTCAACATAGCAACCGCCAATGGACTGCAATGCTTTTTCGGCGGGGTTGGGGGCGCCAGTCCCTTACTTTGCCAGGGGCACTTGGACCACCAGATACACCCCTGTTTGGTTCCCCCTTTAAATAAAAGGGAAAACAAATATGGTGTGTGTGTGTATATAAAAACATATATAAAATTATATAGATATCACTCTCGGCTGGTCTTCAGGAACCGGAGTCCGCAGTGAATTGGCAGGGCTCCTGCTACACTGTGATTCAGCTGTCTGCAGCATGTAGAATCAGCCTTCACTGGCGGGTCCCATCTCAGTTCAGCAGCAGTGTCAGGTGCACTGTCACTTGCTGCAGTGCAGGCTGAGCAGTACCAGACAGGGGCCATCCTGTCCCCTATAGCAGGTGTTGCAGGGCTACTGGGACAGAACCGATTATCTATGCAGCAGACGCAAGTGAGCCGCAGAGCTCTGTTGAAAGAGCATGGGGTAAATTTACTAAGATTCGTAATTTCCGAAAAAAGGTCAAAGTTCAATCACGAATGACATCGACAGTGTAAAACTGCAACTTTTTGAATTGATTACGATGGATTTACTAAGCTGTCGTATTCGGGTTTTTCTTTTCTTCCGATGTCGATGTCATTCGTTTTTTTTTACCTATTTTTACGGCAGTGATTAGCAAAACACTGCCGTTTTTTTTTACAATCAATCTCGGCCGGATCTGTGTGATCCGTGCTGGGGTTCTTATTTTTTTTTTTTTTAATTAAACAATGTAAAATCCCCCAAAAAAATGCGTGGGGTCCCCCCTCCTAAGCATAACCAGCCTCGGGCTCTTTGAGCCGATCCTGGTTGCAGAAATATGGGGAAAAAAATGACAGGGGTTCCCCCATATTTAAGCAACCAGCATCGGGCTCTGCGCCTGGTCCTGGTCCCAAAAATACAGGGGACAAAAAGAGTAGGGGTCCCCCGTATTTTTAAAACCAGCACCGGGCTCCACTAGCTGGACAGATAATGCCACAGCCGGGGGTCACTTTTATATAGTGCCCTGCGGCCGTGGCATCAAAAATCCAACTAGTCACCCCTGGCCGGGGTACCCTGGGGGAGTGGGGACCCCTTCAATCAAGGGGTCCCCCCCCCCCCAGCCACCCAAGGGCCAGGGGTGAAGCCCGAGGCTGTCCCCCCCCATCCAATGGGCTGCGGATGGGGAGGCTGATAGCCTTTGTTGTAAAAGAAAAGATATTGTTTTTAGTAGCAGTACTACAAGGCCCAGCAAGCCTCCCCCGCATGCTGGTACTTGGAGAACCACAAGTACCAGCATGCGACGGAAAAACGGGCCCGCTGGTACCTGTAGTACTACTACTAAAAAAATACCCAAAAAAAGACAAGACACACACACCGTGAAAGTATAATTTTATTACATACATACACACATACATACATACTTACCTTAAGTTCCCACGCAGGTCGGTCCTCTTCTCCAGTAGAATCCAAGGGGTACCTGTTGAAGAAATTATACTCACGAGATCCAGGGGTCCAGGCTCCTCGGGAAATCCAGGGGTAATCCACGTACTTGACAAAAAAAACAAAACGGTGTCCCGACCACGAACTGAAAGGGGACCCATGTTTGCACATGGGTCACCTTTCCCCGAATGCAAGAAACCCACTTTGCCTTCTGGCTAAGTGGGTTTCTTCAGCCAATCAGGGAGCGCCACGTTGTAGCACTCTCCTGATCAGCTGTGTGCTCCTGTCCTCACTGACAGGCGGCACACGGCAGTGTTACAATGTAGCGCCTATGCGCTACATTGTAACCAATGATGGGAACTTTCTGCCCTGCGGTTGACCTAAAGTGACGTCACCGCTGAGCAGAAAGTTCCCATCATTGGTTACAATGTAGCGCATAGGCGCTACATTGTAACACTGCCGTGTGCTGCCTGTCAGTGAGGACAGGACCACACAGCTGATCAGGAGAGTGCTACAACGTGGCGCTCCCTGATTGGCTGAAGAAACCCACTTAGCCAGAAGGCAAAGTGGGTTTCTTGCATTCGGGGAAAGGTGACCCATGTGCAAACATGGGTCCCCTTTCAGTTCGTGGTCGGGACACCGTTTTTTTATTTTTGGCAAGTACGTGGATTAACCCTGGATTTGCCGAGGAGCCTGGACCCCTGGATCTCGTGAGTATAATTTATTCAACAGGTACCCTTGGATTCTACTGGACAAGAGGACCGACCTGCGTGGGGCCATAGGTAAGTATGTATGTATGTGTGTATGTAAGTAATAAAATTATACTTTCACGGTGTGTGTGTCTTGTCTTTTTTTGGGTATTTTTTTAGTGGTAGTACTACAGGTACCAGCGGGCCCGTTTTTCCGCCGCATGCTGGTACTTGTGGTTCTCCAAGTACCAGCATGCGGGGGAGGCTTGCTGGGACTTGTAGTACTGCTACTAAAAACAATATCTTTTATTTTACAACAAAGGCTATCAGCCCTCCCATCCGCAGCCCATTGGATGGGGGGGGACAGCCTCGGGCTTCACCCCTGGCCCTTGGGTGGCTGGGGGGGGGGGACCCCTTGATTGAAGGGGTCCCCACTCCCCCAGGGTACCCCGGCCAGGGGTGACTAGTTGGATTTTTGATGCCACGGCCGCAGGGCGCTGTATAAAAGTGACCCCCGGCTGTGGCATTATCTGTCCAGCTAGTGGAGCCCGGTGCTGGTTTTAAAAATACGGGGGACCCCTACTCTTTTTGTCCCCCGTATTTTTGGGACCAGGACCAGGCGCAGAGCCCGATGCTGGTTGCTTAAATATGGGGGAACCCCTGTCATTTTTATTCCCATATTTCTGCAACCAGGATCGGCTCAAAGAGCCCGAGGCTGGTTATGCTTAGGAGGGGGGACCCCACGCAATTTTTTTAGCAAAAATAAGCACTTTCACACCCCTTCCCACTGATATACATGCACGGATCTCATGGATCCCTGCATGCATCTCAAATCACGGATAAAAAAAGCAGGTCTGGTTTTTTTTAGGACTTTTTTACGAGTTGTAATTTTTCACGGCAGTGTTTTGTGTTTTTTTGCTTTGCACTTCTTAGTAAATGACCGAGATTCATACTTAAACAGCCGCGTTTTGACCGATGGTGTATTCATTCGTAATTTTTTACCTGAACTAGCAAAAAATTACGAATGCCCTCATCACTGCCGTGATTAGTGTTTAGTAAATGACCGAGATTTACCGAGATGACACTTTGATAAAAAAACGGCATCTCGGTCAAAATCGGGAGCTTAGTAAATATACCCCCATGTGTCACAATTGGATACCGCTGTGAACCAAACACAAGTGCTGCTGTACATGCAGGTGCCCATTCAGGGCTTGGAGCCCGGAGGCAGGCGTCTCCTTTGCCTCTGGGAGTTACGCCCTTTTCACTGTTTCATGAATAGACCCCTAAATATGTAAAATCATAAAAATTGCAACATTTTGTGAGGAAAATAGACATACAATTTTAATACTTATAATGTATGGTCAATTATCTGGTCAGCTGGTTGTTGGTCATCATGGCTGTCATGACGGTGGGCCTATATATATGTGGACTCCTGGAGCCATAGTGCCATCCCCCTATTTTTAATCTGGCCCTTGTCATACATTAAAGTAGCTGCATTACCTCTAATATAGTGCAAAGATAAGATTGGTGTCAAGTACAATTCAGACTGTAATACAGATGTAGCCACACTCATCCATCCTGTAGCTTGGTGTATTTGCGGAAATCCAAGTGAGGCAAGTGTGCCCGTGACTAGGACGCGCGTGTGTGTCTAAGTATGCACGCTTATAGGAATACACATTATCTCATGTGATGCCTTCTTGCAAGATTAGAATGCACCAAACCTGCCCATCCCATAGTGTTGCATAGTAAGGGGCAGACAACATGCACTGCAGGCTGAGAGACAGGTGCTTGGTCACAGTGCACACAGTTTACTTGTGTATAGTCTAAAAATTGGTTTTATGTAGGCGCACACTATGGAGCTGATTTTTTAAGTTGGGAGCAAGGAAAAAAACCAAAAGTGACTTTGGGGTCTATATACTAAGCCCTGGATGGAGATAAAGTCAACTGAGATAAACTACCAACTAACCAGCTCCTAACTGTCATTTCTCAAATCCAGCCTGTGACATGACAGTTATGAGCTGATTGGCTGGTACTTTATCTCCGTCCACTTTATCTCCATCCAAGGCTTAGTAAATAGACCCCTTTGTACCTTGGTAAAACCATGTTGCTGGAGATTTTAAATGTGCAGAGAGATCGATTTGAAACGTGCATGTCCAAACTCAAACCTAATTGCAGTGCAAAATAAAGCTGTCCAGCATTTGTGGGCTACATGCAAAAGATAATAGTACGGTATCTACCCTGCATGCACTCCTTGAATTGCAACCTGGTTTGTACAGGTGTAAAGTCACTTTCTGTCTTTAGCTTTGCTCCCAGCTTAGAATCAACCTCTACTATCCTAGAACTATGTGCTGTCTCAAGAAACTAAAACACAGGTTCTACAAATGTCTTCCTGATTACCACACAGTACAGCAGTCATATGTGTGGCTGCGTTCCACAGTTACTTACAGAGGTCACTTTGCGGTATATTTGAGCAGCATTCTGGCATTCAGAGTAAGGATATTCAGATGTGGCCATCTCCAACATACACATCCCAAAGGCATAGACATCCACCGCCTCATCGTACTTCTCCTCATACATCTCAGGTGCCATAAACTCTGGCGTACCTGTGAATGTTAAGACAAGAGATCAGGCAGGATGAACTTACTTACACAGGAGAGGAGAACGTGAGGGAAAATAAACACAGTTTGCTGGTATGGTTATTGTTTATCTTAAAGAAAATAGGCCAGGAAGTACATAGGGCTTAGGCTTGAAGATTAAACGGATTACTTAAGTAGACAAAGTAAAATAAAACCTACTGTGCTGTGCAGAAAGTGACTTATAATTTCATCTCTTACCATTAGAGTGATTTAGGTGCAGAGACAGATTCTGTGTCTAGTGTAGAGAACCTTTTTGTGGGTTGATCCAATATTTATAAGAGTACAGTCAATCATATCACTATGAACCATACTTTCAGTCTCCTTGGTGTACAATACAGCATTCTGTAACCCACCTACTTCCCCAGTGAAGTGGGCGGTCCCGGAGCTCAGTGACATGAATAGTGGCAAATCACGTCAGTGACCTAAACCATACTATGTACTTCCTGGCCTGTTTTGTGCATGGCCTACATCAGAAAACATACCCAGAAAGACTAAAAAAATCTCAATATGTATAGTTTGGAGCAGAGAAAGGAAAGGGGGGACATGATAGAAACTTTCAAATAGATCAAGGGTTTAACAAAGTCCAGGAGTGAAACATTCTTTAAATGAAGAGAAGTAGTAGAACACATGGACATGCATGAGACTGGAGGAAGGTAGGTTCAGGGGAAATTTGAGGAAACATTACTTCACAGAAAGAGTAATGGAGAAGTGGAATAGCCTCCCATCAGAGGTGGTAGAGGCTAAGACAGTAGAGCAATTTAAACATGCATGGGATAGACATAAGGATATCCTTACACAGAAATACGGATCAAATAAGGTTTGAGGTAAAAATATGGTAAAAAAAGGGGCATATGTTTTGGAGGCACTGCCATAAACTATAACTGCACCTAGCTTGCAGGGAGGTGGAAAAATCAGAAAAAGCTAATTGTGCAGTAATGTAAATGTTGCATCAAAGTCCTGTTTTTCTCCTCAACAATGCTTGGGAAGCCTAAATTATGATGTAACCATGAGTTTGAGAAATTGTTACTGTTTTTATTATATGTTTTTACTAAATGCTTGACGAATGTGCCCTTTCCCCCCTTTCACGTCATAACTGAGGCCCACTGCATGTAGTTACATATGAATATTAATACACTACATAAATAAAAATAATCTGTACTACAAAGTGCAACATTTTCAAAAGTAGCTAATGTCCATGAACGTACCTATTACACTTTTTGCAAACGAGGCACTCTTTAAGGTGGCGAGCCCCAGGTCACCAATTTTCACAAAGCCGGTGGGCCCAGTGATGAAGATATTGTCACATTTAAGGTCGCGGTGAATAATGGGCGGGCAGCGGGTGTGTAGAAAGTGCAAACCCTTCAGAATTTGACGGCTCCATCTCTGCAAAACCTTCAGCTTCATTTCCTTGAACCTCTTCAAGTAGCTGGATTAAAAACACATATTCTGAGCTCTTGTATGAAGAATAAAATTTGTGAAACAAACATAAACAAGACTAGGGGCAGTAGCTGTCTGCTCTTCACCCTACTCCCCACTAAATGGTCTGTAGTTTTAGGGATGGTACAAAGAAAACATCGGTGGTTCTGATTTTTTAACATATGTAACAAAAAATTGTTGAATCCATTGTTTATGTAAACAGAAAACAAATTAACCACTTACGTCTTCAGTGTTCCGGATGTCATGAGCTCTGTAACCAGTACTATGCAGATTTGCCCCTTCACTATAGACTTCCAGGAATCATAAAACCTGACGATGTTTGGATGTTGCAGACCTTTTAACATCTCAACCTCTTCACTAAACCTCTGACGCTCAGCTTTTGTCAGCTTTCTTGTCTGTAGAAAAGCAGAACACAAAAGTTGTCATGAAATGGAATTTATAATTTATATAATTTATATACAGTACATAACAACGGACACACACGCACATAACAACGGGGGTAATTCCAAGTTGATCGCAGCAGGAAATTTTTTAGCAGTAGGGCAAAACCATGTGCACTGCAGGGCAGGGGCAGATATAACATTTGCAGAGAGAGTTAGATTTGGGTGGGTTATTTTGTTTCTGTGCAGGGTAAATACTGGCTGCTTTATTTTTACACTGCAAATTAGATTGCAGATTGAACACACCCCACCCAAATCTAACTCTCTCTGCACATGTTATATCTGCCTCCCCTGCAGTGCACATGGTTTTGCCCAATTGCTAACAGAATTCCTGCTGCGATCAACTTGGAATTACCCCCAACGCACGCACATATACACACAGATTTATATATAGATAGATGTCAGGCAATAATAACTTCCAGCATCAAAGGCACTATTTTAGGAGTCCTTGCTCTTAATGGTAAGGGATGCACATACGCATATACCCTGGATCCTTAGAATCTGGTTCCTTTCTGCTGGCTCATTGAACAAACTGAGTGGACCCTAAACTGTCCATTATTTTGTCTGCCCATATATAGTTATAGGAATGTGTCACTGTTACCACTGCGGTCTATAAAGACGCTATCTATTTGCCAATTATTTGTGATAGACAGCAATTGCAACAGTGATAATACCTATCTACAAGCTAGAAGGAACTACACGGCATTAACTTGTATCAGCATTATGTAAGGTTTCCTAATGAAGTAAAATGTTTCAAATTTCAACCATTCTTAAATGTATGTCATATATTTCAATATAAAATGTATTTGAATTATACTTACTAATTCTGTGAACACAGATACTGTATCTTTTATACCTATCTATTTGAGAAAATTGTCAAAATCTTTTAAGTGAACTTATGCATGTGGTTTTCTGCAAAGTAGCTGAGGTTTGCGCTATATATTAGGATGGACCTGTCGGCTAGTCAGTGTGGATGCATCTACTCTGTGAGCTGAAGAAGTAAGCATGCATCCAGATCAGAGGCGTTTTACGAGTGCCAGATTCCGCTTCCACTGAGAATATCTCATTTTCCTAATGCTTTCTCTAGAGGTGGAGGAAAAGTAAGCATAGTCTATGGGTGCAGGGTGATTAGTGTGTGCCTCCCCCTTCCCGGGTCCAGTGACATCACTGAAGTACTGCCTGATTTATAATGATAAAAGACTTGAATCAAGTGATTTAATAGGCTGCTTCCCTCATGTATAAGTGATGGGTGCACAGTAAAAAATAGTTATTGGTTTGTCAATCATTTCTCCATACAACAATGTAGCACACTGCCAACAAACAAACACAGTAGCATATTCCTAGTAGGCACCCATATGACCTGCTGTAGAAGATAGTAAGTATGGATCAGTCATAACAGCCAACTCTAAGGTGGTCATTCCGAGTTGATTGCTCGCTAGCAGTTGTTAGCAGTCGTGCGAACGCTATGCCGCCTCCAACTGGGAGTGTATGTTAGCTTAGCAGAAGTGCAAACGAAAGGATCGCAGAGCGGCTACAAAATATTTTTGTGCAGTTTCAGAGAAGCTTCAGACCTACTCAGCGCTTGCGATCACTTCAGACTATTTAGTTCCTGTTTTGACGTCACGAACATGCCCTGCGTTCGCCCAGCCACGCCTGCGTTTTTCCTGGCATGCCTGCGTTTTTTCGAACACTCCCTGAAAATGGCCAGTTGACACCCAGTAACGCCCTCTTCTTGTCAATCACTCTGCGGCCAGCAGTGCAACTGTAAAGCTTTGCTAGACCTTGTGTGAAACTACATCGTTCGTTGTAATAGTACGACACGCGTGCGCATTGCGCTGTGAAAGCAGCTAGCGAACAACTCGGAATGACCACCTATATCCTCTAAAGATACGCAAGCATACGCTGTCTTAACTGAATACTTTTGCTACTCCCAGCAAAGGGGGTTTCAATGTCTATTACAATCAGGGATGCTGATCTATTCCACAAAATAATAAAGTTGAAAGATCTGAAAACTTCCCCTTATTATGGAACAATTAGAACCTAAAGTAGTAATGGGATGCAAGCACATATTTTGAAGATGCCCCCTGTATACTCTAATTTTCATATCATCACGCTACAAGCTGTAGGTTTCCTCTTAATGAAAATTATTTCCCACGGATAATTTGTCTAAGCTAGTGGCATCACCCACTTCCAGACATCACTCTAACACCAAGTGCTCTAACTGGCTCAGTGAGCCCAGCGACATCTGCCTCTGTAATTAGCGTGGTTAATTGTCCATGAAGCCAGCAGTGCTACACTATTTTTGACACCTTGCTTGTTGCACCTTGTTATGCGAACATGATTACTCCCGGAAATCATACACTGCCTGGAAATATGACTTGTTTTCAAGAAAACATTAAATTAAGATAACTTGACTTAAGTATTTCTGTTAGAAGAGTACGTAGCATGTCAGAAATAATGTGGCTAAACGGGTTGTCCAACGACAGATTACTGGTGTGAGTGATCATTTTGTATTATTTATTATTATATATATTTTATAGCTTACATATAATGTATGTTGACTTATCTCATTAAAATGATATACCTTGTTATAGGACATATACAGTAGGGAGTCAAAATGCCATCTGTCTGGATCCTGGCGGTCAGGATACTGAAGCCGGAATCCCGACAGACGACATTTTACCGGCGGCTGGAATACCGACACCCGCCCGTAATTCCCACTCGGTTAGTGGGTCCACACCACCAACTGAGTGGGAATAGAACCTGTAGTGAGCAAAGCTGTCCCACTGTCGGGATACTGACAGCCGGCGTCCCGTCAGCCGGTTTTACAAACCGAATCCATACAGCAATATTCATTTGGTTCCTTTTTCTTTTTTTGTACATTTTGTTGTCTGACAACCATTAAGAAACAGCTTGGTTAATGTAAAATAAGTTATTTATTTATTTATTTACATTTAATCATGATCAGGTTCCCCTCCAGTGCCTTGGGTTATTACAATTTCTCCCTTGGTGTGAGTGATCACCAGTAACTTTTGCTGAATACATTACATTATCTTTATTTCATGATTTTCATACATTAATACAGGGCTGGATTAAGGTAGGGGCAACAAAGGCCATTGTCCCAGGGTCCCCACATATTAGAGACCTCCACATAATGCAGTGGGGAGCGGAGGAGTCTCCTCTGGTAGCTGAGCTGTTCATTTACAGCGGCCACGAGGAGCTCCTCCGTCTAAAGGTAGTCTTGCAGGATAGGAAATCCTGCGAGATAATGACTCTAAGCCAGCCGCGTCTGTTCTGTTGTTGGTGCGGCGCCCACCAGCCTTAAATCAGCCATTTGTTCATATATCATAGGAGTTCAAATTTGCATTTTTTTTTTTGCTACTTGCATGCAACTGATTTGGGTGGGTGTTATTGGGAAACAGTGTATGCTGGCAATAACATTGCTTATTTGCCCACGAACGCAATATCGTGTGTTGCCTAAAAATGTCTGCATTGCGCGATAATGATCCTATCCAAAATGAACAGGATCATTATCAGGCATTTTTGTAAATGTGGCTGGAAGATAACTGGAAATGGCATCTATTAGCCTGTGTGAATGAGAAGCACATATTCTGATCAAACTAATAGGCCCCAGTGATGCTGGATGTGTGCAAAATACAAAGTACAGTATGTAGACAAACTGGAAGCTAATCACGTGGAGATGCCGGATCTGCACATGTGTGGCCGGCTGAAAAAAATATTTTAAAACTAAATGCAAACATCAATCAAAAAATGCAAACAAAAAAAGCAAATAAAGAACACTAATTGCCACAATGTTAAAGAACAAATATTAAATAAAGAACAAATATTAAAAGGTCTAAAGTAAGAGTTTTATAATTGTTACTTAGAAGGCATAATTAGCAGCCTATTTAATAGAGAATACACGTTGAAACTATTTAATTTCTTCTATATAAGGTATACTGAAGAAGCTGATGGCCGGAAGGACAATTTTTATTGCACAACTGAGTTCTCCAAAGCTCACAGTTTACAATTCTGTAAAATAATTAACACATAAAAAAAAATATAATGACAGGGCTGGATTGCTACTTTGATTAAACTTGCACGTTATTCATGACACATAAATCATTATTAAACATGTTATAACTCTAAGGGGAAATGAAGGAAGGAAACCATCTAATTATATAGTGCTACATTTTACAGAACTGTTCTGCACAACTTCATATTCTGAGGGTCACGTGACTACCGCACCCCGTATAAAGTATTGCCTTAAGTGTACCCATTGCCCTCACACAGTGGACTAGCCATTTTCTTTTCTGAGTTAATATTGGGGGTAATTCTGAGTTGATCGCAGCAGCAAGTTTGTTAGCAATTGGGCAAAACCATGTGCACTGCAGAGGGGGCAGAGAGAGTTAGATTTGGGTGGGTTATTTCGTTTCTGTGCAGGGTAAATACTGGCTGCTTTATTTTTACACTGCAATTTAGATTTCAGTTTGAATACACCCCACCCAAATCTAACTCTCTCTACACATGTTATATCTGTCCCCCCTGCACTGCACATGTTTTTGCCCAACTGCTAACAAATTTGCTGCTGCGATCAACTCAGAATTAGGCCCATTGTCTCATAAGTCCTTAGTGAATTCACAGACTGCATTATTACAACTAGTGGTTCAGCTCAGAGCCGCTTGGTTCAGCTCAGCTTGTTGGCTGTCTGGAACAGTACCCTGCAGCCTGCAGAGGAGCTTAGTGCGTCCTCAGGAAGCGCCTGAGGGCCAGCGTCCTGCTCCTAACCCCCTTCTTTATAACCTCATCACATCACCTGTTCTGGGTGTGAAGTAATCATTAAACAGGCTTCTTGTCTGCTTCTTATATTTGGCAAATGGGAGAAGCGGAGGCCAGATGCAAAAGGATGACATCAGTGAGACATAATTAAGCTAGTTACATCATCAAGTAGGTGGAACAATGAGTATGTGGGCAGACAGGAGCTAATTCAGATGTGGACAGAGTCCTTGGAAGCAGCAGCGATAGCTCAGTATGTAAATGCAACAGGACGCATCTATTACAAGTAGACGCCTCCTGCTGTAGCAGTGATACGAATTCTGTCCCAGGATGCAGCATCGGATCACTACAACATCGGGCAACTTGCAGCACGCATGGTGTCGCGCAAGCCAGTACCTTGTAAGAGGCCAGGAAATCTCCATCCAATGAGATCCTGGCCTCTTCCCTTCCCCTAAACAAAGGTGACACACCACCATTTTCACAAAATGAGGCTGTTGCCACCCTCTCCCCACCACCAAGTGACAGCAGACTGAATAAGATCCACTGTGTGTGCTTCCATTACATAACTTATGTCATCAACTGTGTGGGCAGATGAGCATCAAGAGATGTGCAGTCTCCGTCCGGGCCACTCCTCTCTAGCCTGCAGAGCAATAGACTCTGGGCACTAAGGTTACTAGGAGACCCTAGCGCTGTCCCAGAGTCTAGTGCGCATTTTCCCAGTGAATCTCTACTGCGCATGCGTTAAACGCCAGGAAAATGGCCACAGCGCCATTTTGCACATTGTATAATGTTTTTGCATCATCACTACCTGTGCCAGCCCACTGTATACTGGTGAACACTGATCCAGGAGCTTAATCTGGTCTCTCGGTAGCCTGCGAGGTCTCAGAGACTCTTATATAGTATTCGCCTGTTTTCTAAAGGGGAAGTATAGACACTATTTGACTAATACACTAAATATGTCCACCATGTCCATTCATTTACTCCTGTGCAGCAGGGTAATATTGAACGGTGTGTTTTACTGTCACACTTCATTTCTGGAAGTTTTAGTTTTGTCATTTACTGGTTCTTTAAGATGTTCTTCAAGATGTATATGATGATGTCTGAGAAAGACTGATTGATCTCCGATATAAAGTAGATGTGTGTGGAGGTCACAATGCACTTACATATACAGGAGGAACCTGTAAACTGTACTGCACAACTGTGATAATGACTTTGAAAACAAATTTGAAGGTCACTTTTTCCTGTGAAAACATCTTTAATTGTGCACATTCATTTTGTTTGGATGGGTCTCAGAATAATGCAATCATTTTTTTTTCTTGAAATGCATGAAGGCAAAATATTCTAATTACAAATTCTCAAATAACCAGAAAAATTCCCTGAAGTAGTGCAAAATGCATTTTTATTTATTGATAAGAAATCTGGAAAGCTTTAGAAGGCCTGAGGGAGTTTGGTGTAAGCTGTCCTGATAAGATAGATATCAACGGAGCTTACAAAATGGAATAGCTGAGCATCATGGGAAATGTACCTCATAACCAATATTGGTGCCGAATCTAATCAGTCTCTCTTAAGCTACATACACACATTAGTGTTACCTGTGTGATTTTAAAGCACGTAAAAACACAAGCAAAACAAGTGTTTGAAATGACAGTGCAAAGTAAACACATGTAAATGCATTAATATCACTTTCATATTACTGTCATGTCCATTAACATGTGCTTAAAACATTATTTTAACAGTAGTGTATAAATAGCCAAAATAAAATGTTCTTTAGTATATGTTGTTGTCAGACTTTGAGAGATGTATTCTTTTTTTGTTTTACTTTTGAAAGAGTAAAGTAAAACAATTTCCTTGGAGACGCAAAAGAAAAAAAATAGAATTTCCACTAGCTTCATTTTCTTTTGTGCTCACTTAGGTCATTACATGTAGGAGGATAGATACAATGTTTATCACAGAACAAATGTGTTTAGAGGATCTATTTCAGAATCATATACTGCAGATAAGCGGACATTACTTTTATTTTTTATTAAAAGTGTAAGTAGTTTTTGGGGGCAGTAATCTTAGAATATTTAGGGAGGTTCAGTTCTTCACCATTCAAATTATGGGCCTGATACAGAGATAGATGCAAAGCCAATGTTCCACTGAACTTGCGCATGTCTCAAGGTGCCGATTCGAGCCCACACACAATAAGGATTCCCTGGCAAAGTGATTGACATTACTTAACCATTTGGGGGTGTTAACATGGTGTAAAAGCGCACGCGTGTCATGGCCATTTTTGGGGTGTGTATTTGACGACAGCTGTGAGCTCTAACATACAAAAAAACATGACACCTGTGTGACTACTGCTGGGTCCACTCTGCATAACCAAAGGCAGTGTCATATCTATAATGGGTGCAGTGTGTGCGGTACACACGGGCCCCTGGGCACACACTGCACCCATTTCTTCTATATACTTACCTTTCTGGTATCCAGGTGTGGGTCCCCTCCTCTCCCGAGTCCCGTAGCCGGCAGCAGTGCTGTTAGCGCTCTGCCTGAGCACTAGAGACTCTGGCACAGTGCCAGAGTCTACAGCATATGTGCAGGTCTCCGAAAAAATGGCCGTTGCACCATTTTATTCGGAGACTTGCGCATGCGCTGTGGACTCTGGCACTGTGCCAGAGTCTCTAATGCTCAGACAGAGCGCTAACAGCACTGCTGCCGGCTACAAGACGTGAGAGGAGGGGGCCCACACCCGGAGACTGCACACAGGTCCCCTCCTCTCTAGATACGCCCCTGGCCAAAGGGCTACCCTTAAGCCTGATGTTCCCCGTTCTTGCGTATAGGCTGTGTATGTGAAACCAAGTGCGAATGAGTTGCGGTAGTGGTAAGCATCTCTTTTTATTTCTTGGCGGCAGCTTCACTTGCTGATATCTGCAGTTGCGAGGCCGAGAAAATTGCATTTGCAATTGCATGTGCGTCTATCTCTAAATCAGGCCCAATGTGCTATGACCCTAATCCCTGGTTAAAAAATATTAAGGTTACAGTACTTTGTACATTCCAGCGATTGATTGTTCAGTTTGTGGCAAAGATAAGGAGAGTGCCTGACTGGGCACGATATCTATATAAGAGTCTTGCAATTTTGGGATTGGTTAAAGAAGGTCAATTGTTGCTAGGCAAATCAGAGTTGTGAGTGAGTGATAATTGGGTAGGGCCAGCCTATCGGTGAGTGTAGGGGAGGTGTCTAGTACATTTAGGGTAGAAACTTCCAGAGTTACTTCCTCTTGTCGTCTGGAAGCCCACCCACCCGCCCTATTGGCTCTCTAATTTGTCCCTCTTCAATTTGGCTTAATATTATCTTTCTTTCAGACTTAGTGGGCGGGAAGGCGCTACTGGCCAGCGGTCACTTGTAGCATAAGTGGTGTTGTGGGGCACTTACCCCTTTTGAAGGACGGCAAGTGTGTCCTGCCCTTGTGGGGGGGCGAGGGGTGCTTCCTTAGGGAGCGTCCTCACTCTGCTATAGGAAGGGGTGGTGAGACCTTCGCAACACAGGTTATGCTGATATATATATAGATGGGACGTTTCAGTCGCACCCATGACAGTTGGGGCGTTTAGTCGCCGCCATTTTGTAAGATCGTGACTAGAGCTGGTTAGTGGTAGCGTTTTCCTGGCCAGCCACTACGAGTGAGGTCATTCCAATTAATAAATTCAATGACCATTTAATCCAACGCAGTTGTGTCCGTGTCGTTATTTTTAGTTGATAAGCTAGCTTAAAGTGTTTAGTTAATGTCAAGCACAATAATTGAATAGACGCCTTAGTTACTATAAGCTTCCTGTGTGTATTAGTGTTGATCAGTTATTTACACACAGGAGGCAATCGTTGGCTGGACCATCATGGAAACTTTAATTTGCTAGCATTTTTATGAGGTCTGACTTATATTCATGAGGCACTGTATGTGTGTGTAGGTCCCCTGTGTATGTTCACTATATGTGTAGGTCCACTCTGCGTATGTAGATGTAGATCAACCGTGTGTGTATGTCAACAGGTTGTGTGTGTGTGTGTGTGTGTGTGTGTGTGTGTGTGTGTATATGCCCTCCGTGTGTGTACGTCCACTCTGTGTATGTGTCTGTAGATCAACAGTGTTTGTGTGCGTGTGTGTGTGTCCACTTAAACTTCCTTGTGGCTCAGACTGGAGACTTCATGAGGGTTCAGTTTCTTGATAAGGTATATACAAATATGCGTGGGGCCCATGATGGTTTTAATCCATGACTAATATGACACATTTACTCATTAGGAAAATTTGCTTCAGGTTATATCAACCAATAAATCATATTTTCTAAAACTATATTAAATACTATTAAACCAACTGACGTATCACAGGTTTGTTGTTTATTTAGAGTGGCTATCTATAATAGATGTTGGTAAGTTTATAAACACAAACTTTCCTGTATACTAAGCCCAAGCAGGAAAACTATGCATTTAATGAAACAATAAATTTTCAGTGCCATATGAATACAATACAATCAATCTCATTCAGTATGACTTGTCCCCAAAACTCTTTGTCAATTGTCCAATGCAATGAGGTAAAAAGCGACAAACAACCTCTGTCAACAGCATGCAATGAAAGTTTCCATGGCCTTGTTACACAACTCTACTACATAGACCTCATTGTGACTATGTCCAAAACGATTGGAATACTGTGTTCTTTTGGAAAAGGTATCAAGAGGCACATAGGTGACAGCCAGGAGCCAGTATAGCTGCCAGGAGGCAACCAATAGAATCTTGTTCTGGGTACATCTTTCTGCTCTCAATGGTTCATCAGATCATTTTCCATGAAAATGCCTGCCAACACTATAGCTCGGTACTGAATGGAATAAAGCAAGGACAATGCCTCCTTGCCAAAATGCGTAGGAGATTTAAAGGGAACCTGTGAAAATGTTCCACTATGTTTTTGTATTTGTTTTTGTATTTGCGTATAACTTTCCATGACCCCAATGCCAGTGAGAGAACTTTCAACATGAAAACAGCGTCAGGCAGTCGGTATACATCATGCTCTCTCCTGAGCTGGAATTCTCTTTACCTCATAACTGTCCTGCTAGGAGATATTTCATTTTCAGAAACTAGAAAAGCCAAATGGGGCATTATTTATGTTGCTTATTACATAGTACATAGAGAATTATGCAGTAGGGAGACAACAATTTGGGCAAAACCTGTTGGAAAAAAAACACTAAAATGAAAGGTAACTTTTTAACTGATCATAAAACCAAAAGCAATGGGGTACAGGTTGTCAGACTCCCCCATACTCCAACACTGCTACTTAAATTATCAAGATGTTCTGCACTTCTCTTGCTAGCACTGCACAAACTCTTGCCCGGCCTCGTTGTGAAGGAGACAATACGGCCCTACACACTTGGCGACATTGATGGACGATATGAACGATATTGTTCAAAAATGAATGATAAATAGTTCATATAGTTCAGCGTGGATGCATCAACGATATACAATGCGCGTCCACAGTCATTCATCGTCAGCCTACCATCGTTTATACCTACAAGCCAATTTGGACAATATCGACGTACTGTAATGTCATATCATCCAAATCAGCCAGAAAAATTGTTCAGTGTGTCTGTAAAAAATTGTTGATGAACAATCGACCAACGATAATATTGTTGGTCGTTAAAATCGGCCAAATCGCCAAGTATGTAGGGCCCTTTTGGCTTGCAAAATTTCCATAGTATAAAAGGCAGAAGTGGAATCCCATGAAATAAACCACTTACTTAGCCTAGGTAAGGCTAATGTTGTTAATAAACAAAAATACATTTTGAAACAACATGATCTGTGAAGAACTAGGTAAAGCTTAGAATATGGTGCAGTATCGCACATCAAACAAGGATTGAAACAGATGTGGTACAACCTCTAGTTAATGTGTACATTTAAAATGAGGCAGATAGTTCAATACACTTGTATATTTAATCAAATGTATTCTAAAAACTAAATACAATTTTTTTTCCACATTTTCCAGTTTTATAGATTATCCCTTAAAAAATGTAAAATGGATAGATACATGTATTGTTGATCAATACATGATAATAACATGTAATTTCTTCTTTTACCAATTGCACCTGTAATTATTTGACACGTGTAGAAATTACTGCTAATATAATTTACCTATGTGCCAGGCTCAGGGGTCTTTAAAGGATCGAACAATGGGGCAGATGTATTAAGCCTGGAGAAGTGATAAAGCAGTAGTAATAAGTGCCAGGTGATAACACACCAGCCAATCATTACATGTTTGAAAAATGACAGTTAGGAGCTGATTGGCAGGTGCATTATCACCTTCCACTTATCACTGCACTTATCCAGGCTTAATACATCTGCCCCAGTGTACCTGCTTATTAAAGACATCTAACACAAAACTTCTGGTAAGCAGTCTCCAGACAATGAGTCAATAAATAAGTCCTGTTGGTTTTTAGGGGCTAAATGTACAAAACAACCCCTTCCTATGTATATTAATGCACACTTACTGCAGTGTCTCCTCCTACGCAGAGTGGGGTGCACGCAATGTTTGGACTGTGTGAGCACTGCATTAAAGTAGTGCTGAATATAAACTAATATTTAGAAAGTAATTAACAACCGTACAACTACTGATTAAAATAGTCATGAAGTATTCCAACTGTTCAGTGTCACACAGTACATAACTACTCTCTGCTCTATTCATTGGCATCCAGCTGAGAACATTACGTCCTCACTAGACGAAAATGTATAATCTTCCAATCACTGAGCAGTGTGATCTCATGCCCCGCCCCTTTGGAACAGACATATGTCTCCAATGGGACTAACAAGCACATATGCAAAATTTAGTTTAATACAAAGTTTTGGTTAATTTTCAAAACTAATAAACCATCAGAAAATGAGGCTTTAGTTGGTAGGGAGTCGGGACTGAATTTACTTGTCCACAAATATTCAGTAATGCATATGAGTATAATGCATCCTCACAATAAAATATTCCTCTGCATTTATTAATCATAGGGGCCAATTCTAAGCTCTGGTATTTATACATGAGATATCGTCAGAACACAGTTAAATACAGCAGGCTGTGGTTCCTAGTAACTTTACAGTATACACAACATTCTCTGCTTATATGGTTAAAGGGCAGCATGGAGGGCATTTAAAATACAGCACCACTAATATATGTGCACTGATACTTTGCAAAGAACGCCCCCTTGTGCCAACCAGCTACAACCAGCGGTCTGTAAATACTTCTACTCCCGCACAAGCACCACCAGCCTGGTACTGTGCTTTGATGCAAGTCGATACAAGTACTGACACAAAAGGGAAATGCACAGTGCAGTTTTCTGCAACACTATGGGGATGATGCAAATTTAATAGCAAAATGGGCACACATTACTCCACAAAATAATGGACACAAAAATGCTATATTTCTGCACATACAATATGCAGAGCCGCACACATCTCGAGATGTATCAGTTATCATAGGTATCATATGTACTACGTTTGTTTCCAGTCACCCTCATCATTGTGCATTTGCACCTATCCCACAACAGGTGTAAAATATATGCCTCCAAACATAATTGCTGGTCTGAATAAAGGCTCCCATCCATCAGCAATCACAAAAAAAGCAATCTGCAGATTCTGAGATATTTTCCCAAATGTAACCACTTAACTGGCATGGTCTGATCACATGCAACCGCCCCGCCCCACTGCATCCGCCAGTTTTTGATGAGGCGATCCGGTCTGCAGATGTGATTAGTATAATATTTAAATATTTTAAATATTTTTTTACAAAAACTATATAAAAAAAAACAATAAAAAAAAAACAAAACAATGTTATGAATGGTTTTGAAGGGAAAAGTTAAGTGGTTAAAGATTCCCCAATCCACCAATATGCGCCCATACAGTACAGATATTTTTCAGCAAATACAGATCTGACAATCTTGAAAGACTCATCAGTTTACTAGAAACAGTCTGCAAATCTGCTGGTATTGCATATTGGAAAACCTGATTTAACAATCCTGATTTTTGGTCTGAATCCACAATCTGTGAACCCCATACATTGCAGATTTATTTGCAAAATCTTCTGCAAATTGTCAAATTGCCCCAATCGATTGCTGATTTATGGGAGCCTTAAGATGCATTTGCATGAAAACACCATAACTGACCTTTGTGGGAAGGCCCCTTCACACCACATTTCACCTCTCCGGTCGCAAGGTTGCGGCCAACCCTCTCTGTAATTGCACATTTGCAAATGTTCACTTGGGCAGTGCAAAAATATCCAAAACAGGCTACGACAACTCAGCATCAGCCCCTTTAATACATATTTAGGCTGGTTCTAGGTTACATTTAAGCTAAGGTATTATTTCAAGGACTCCTCAAAGTCTACACTCAGAATTTGGAAATAAGTCATTAGCTACAATTGAAGTAATGTTTCAATGAAAAACAAACAAACAGAAATAACATTTTCCAGCTGGTGTTCAGAGAGGAATTGACTAATCTAGATTAGAAGTTGAAGTCAACGGAAACATAATGAATAAAAAAAAAAAAAAAAAGAGTATGTATCTTTATATACTAGAACAACCAATTTACATTCTTCTTTGCAGGGACCCAGTGTGAGTGTGACCCTCTGTACTAATCCCCCCCTCCCCTACCTTTGCACCAAATAAGAGCTTTAAGTACAAAGTGTATAGACCTGAAGCAAAGGCTGTATCATATCAAATACACTGGTAAATAATACTTTTTACTCTCTAAGCTCTACCACAACCCTGAGTCAACAGCCAGGGAACATAAAGGGATGTACAGTGCAACTAATACACAGTGTGAGCCAAGGAGAATATCACATCCTGTCTATCAATGGATCACGGAGCCAGTTCAAACAAACTGTAGAGAGATCAGCAGAGCAGTGCGCACGTTGGGAGCATTTCCATATAGCATGAGCACTACTGATGTGATACAGGCAGGGCAGAGATCACAGGAGGGGGAGTTTTTATACCACCTCTCTGGCAACACTCTCTTCTATACAACTCAGTGCTAAGACATCCTGCACTGATGAGCTAAACAGCGATACAGGATGTCACAAAGCACTGCAAAAATGGGCAGCGTAATATATTTGACTCTAAATTACCTATCACACTACACTATCATACTCACCAGCATGTTTTTGGACTGTGAAAGAGCCTGATCAATCTCAAAAATACGTCAAAAATACTAATCTATGCTGCATTTAGATAGCTAGATCAGCACATCAATACATGATAGATAGATAGATAGATAGATAGATAGATAGATAGATAGATAGATAGATAGATAGATAGATAGATAGAATGTTTTGCATTAAGGATGTAGTTTCTTAAACTGCATATATTTAGATGACATGTATTACCTTTAATAAAAATGAGATAATGCATCGGATCTCTGGCAGCAGTACAACCTACCCGGATCCAGATACAACAATGGCTCTGTACAGTGAGTTACTCCAACTGTGTTACAAAACATGCACTAGTTTTAGTGGAGCAGTCAGGTGGAATGGGTCAGCACAAATGTCTACTACATACACTCAGAGGAGCTGGATAATAAGAATTTACTCACCGGTAATTCTATTTCTCGTAGTCCGTAGTGGATGCTGGGAACTCCGTAAGGACCATGGGGAATAGACGGGCTCCGCAGGAGACTGGGCACTCTAAAGAAAAGATTAGGTACTATCTGGTGTGCACTGGCTCCTCCCTCTATGCCCCTCCTCCAGACCTCAGTTAGGGAAACTGTGCCCGGAAGAGCTGACATTACAAGGAAAGGATTTTTGGAATCCAGGGTAAGACTCATACCAGCCACACCAATCACACCGTACAACTTGTGATAACCTTACCCAGTTAACAGTATGAACAACAACTGAGCCTCACTCAACGGATGGCTCATAACAATAACCCTTATTTAAGCAATAACTATATACACGTATTGCAGAAAGTCCGCACTTGGGACGGCGCCCAGCATCCACTACGGACTACGAGAAATAGAATTACCGGTGAGTAAATTCTTATTTTCTCTGACGTCCTAGTGGATGCTGGGAACTCCGTAAGGACAATGGGGATTATACCAAAGCTCCCAAACGGGCGGGAGAGTGCGGATGACTCTGCAGCACCGAATGAGCAAACACAAGGTCCTCCTCAGCCAGGGTATCAAACTTGTAGAACTTTGCAAAGGTGTTTGAACCCGACCAAGTAGCCGCTCGGTAAAGCTGTAAAGCCGAGACCCCTCGGGCAGCCGCCCAAGAAGAGCCCACCTTCCTTGTGGAATGGGCTTTTACTGATTTTGGATGCGGCAATCCAGCCGCAGAATGAGCCAGCTGAATCGTGCTACAGATCCAGCGAGCAATAGTTTGCTTTGAAGCAGGAGCACCCAGCTTGTTGGGTGCATGCAGGATAAACAGCGAGTCAGTCTTCCTGACTCCAGCCGTTCTGGAAACATATATTTTCAAAGCCCTGACTACGTCCAGCAACTTGGAGTCCTCCAAGTCCCGAGTAGCCGCAGGCACCACAATAGGTTGGTTCAAATGAAACGATGATACCACCTTTGGGAGAAATTGGGGATGAGTCCGCAATTCTGCCCTGTCCATATAGAAGATCAGATAGGGGCTTTTACATGACAAAGCCGCCAATTCTGACACACGCCTAGCCGATGCTAAGGTCAACAGCATGACCACTTTCCACGTGAGATACTTTAGTTCCACGGTCTTAAGTGGCTCAAACCAGTGGGATTTCAGGAAATCCAACACAACGTTAAGATCCCAAGGTGCCACTGGTGGCACAAAAGGGGGATGAATATGCAGCACTCCCTTAACAAACGTCTGAACCTCAGGCAGTGAAGCCAGTTCTTTTTGAAAGAAAATGGATAGGGCCGAAATCTGGACCCTTATGGACCCTAATTTTAGGCCCATAGACACTCCTGACTGTAGGAAGTGCAGGAATCGACTCCGCTGGAATTCCTCTGTAGGGGCCGTCCTGGCCTCACACCAAGCAACATATTTTCGCCATATACGGTGATAATGCTTTGCTGTCACGTCCTTCCTAGCCTTTATCAGCGTAGGAATAACTTCATCCGGAATGCCTTTTACCGCTAGGCTCCGGTGTTCAACCGCCATGCCGTCAAACGCAGCCGCGGTAAGTCTTGGAACAGACAGGGCCCTTGTTGCAGCAGGTCCTGTCTGAGAGGCAGAGGCCATGGGTCCTCTGTGCGCATTCCTTGCAGTTCCGGGTACCAAGTCCTTCTTGGCCAATCCAGAACAATGAGTATTGTTCTCACTCCTCTTTTTCTTACAATTCTCAGCACCTTTGGTATGAGAGGAAGAGGAGGAAACACATATACCGACTGGAACACCCACGGTGTCACTAGCGCGTCCACAGCTATCGCCTGAGGGTCCCTTGACCTGGCGCAATATCTTTTTATCTTTTTGTTGAGGCGGGACGCCATCATGTCCACCTGTGGCAGTTCCTATCGATTTGCAATCTGTGTGAAGACTTCTTGATGAAGTCCCCACTCTCCCGGGTGGAGGTCGTGTCTGCTGAGGAAATCTGTTTCCCAGTTGTCCACTCCCGGAATGAACACTGCTGACAGTGCTTGCACGTGATTCTCCGCCCAACGAAGAAGCTTTGTGGCTTCCGCCATTGCCACCCTGCTTCTTGTGCCGCCCTGGCGGTTTACATGGGCGACCGCCGTGATGTTGTCTGACTGAATCAGCACTGGTTGGTCTCGAAGCAGGGGCTCCGCTTGACTCAGGGCGTTGTATATGGCCCTTAGTTCCAGTATATTTATGTGCAGACAAGTCTCCTGACTTGACCACAGCCCTTGGAAGTTTCTTCCCTGAGTGACTGCCCCCCATCCGCGGAGGCTTGCATCCGTGGTCACCAGGACCCAGTCCTGTATGCCGAACCTGCGGCCCTCGAGAAGATGAGCACTCTGCAGCCACCACAGAAGAGACACCCTGGCCCTGGGGGACAGGGTGATTAACCGATGCATCTGAAGATGTGATCCGGACCATTTGTCCAGTAAGTCCCATTGGAAGGACCTCGTATGGAACCTGCCGAAGGGAATGGCCTCGTATGAGGCCACCCTCCTTCCCAGGACTCGAGTGCAGTTATGCACTGACCCCTGTTTTGGTTTTAATAGATTCCTGACCAGTGTCACGAGCTCCTGAGCTCTCTCTATCGGGAGATAACCCTTTTCTGGTCTGTGTCTAGGATCATGCCTAGGAGAAGCAGATGAGCTGTAAGAACCCACTGCGACTTTGGAATATATAGAATCCAGCCGTGTTGCCATTACACTTCCAGAGAAAGTGATACGCTGTTCAGCAACTGCTCTCTTGATCTCGCTTTAATGAGGAGATCGTCCAAGTACGTGATAATAGTGACACCTTGCTTCCGCAGGAGCACCATCATTTCCGCCATTACCTTGGTGAACATTCTCAAGGCCGTGGAGAGACCAAACGGCAACCTCTGAAATTGGTAATGACAATCCCGTACCGTAATTCTGAGGTACGCCTGATGTGGTGGATAAATGGGGACCTGAAGGTATGCATCCTTTATGTCCCGAGTCACCTTTCAGGCTTGCAATAACCGCTCTTAGCGATTTCAACGTGAACTTGAACCTTTTCAGGTATATGTTCAGGGATTTTAAATTCAATATGGGTCCCACCGAACCGTCAGGTTACGGGACTACAACATGGTCGAATAATAACCCCCTCCTTGTTGAAGGAGGGGAACCTTGACCACCACCTGGTGAAGATACAATTTGTGAATTGCAGTTAACACTGTTTCCCTCTCGTGGGGGGGAAGCCGGCAGGGCCGTCGGTGAGGGGGCATCTTCTCAAAATCCAGCTTGTATCCCTGAGACACAATATCTATTGCCCAGGGATCTAACAGGGAGTGAACCCACTTGTGGCTGAACTTACGAAGGCGTGCCCCCACCGGGCCCAGCTCCGCCTGTGGAGCCCCAGCGACAAGCGGTGGATTTTTGTAGAGGCCGGGGAGGACTTCTGTTCCTGGGAACTAGCTGTGTTGTGCAGCTTCTTTCCTCTGCCCCCGCCTCTGGCAAGAAAGGACGCACCTCGGACTTTCTTGTTTCTTTATTTGAAAGGCTGCATTTGATAATGTCGTGCTTTCCTAGGCTGTGCAGGAATATAAGGCAAATATCAGAATTACCAGCTATAGTTGTGGAGACCAGGTCCGAGAACCCTTCTCCACACAATCCTCAGCCTTCCATATGCCTCTTAAGTCGGCATCATCTGTCCATTGCATATTCTACAGGACACGTCAAGCAGAAATCGACATAGCTTTGACTCTAGTACCCAGTATACTCATGTCTCTTTGGGCATGTTTTATATATATATATATATATATATATATACATACATATCTCTTAAGACAGCATCTTTAATATATATATATATATATATATATATCTCTATATATACATATATATATCTATATGCATACTAGGGTCTCAATTTCTGCTGATAAGGTACCTGTCCACGCTGCCACAGCGCTATAAACCCATGCCGACACAATCGCCGGTCTGAGTAGTGTACTAGAATGTGGACGCTATCTGCAGGATCCCTGAGAACAGCTAGTGCTACCGTCTGGGCAAACGTGACACCCTAGGGGAAGATTCCCATCACATCCTGGCCCTAGTGGGGAAAGGATACTGCCTGAGAATTCCTTGTGGGAAGCTGCAGTTTCTTGTCTGGAGATTCCCGCTCTTTTTCTTCATGAGAGGAGGGAAATTTACCTCAGCTTTCTTCCCCTTAAACATGTGTACCCTTGTGTCAGGGACATGAGTCATCAGTGATATGCAAATCATCTTTTATTACAATAATCATATATTGAATACCTTTCAGCCATTTTGGCTGTAACTTTGCATCATCGTAGTCGACACTGGAGTCAAACTCCGTGTCGATATAAGTGTGTATTATTTTGGATAGTGATCATTGTGAGACTCTGAAGGTCTCTGCGACATAGGGACAGACATGGGTAGATTTCCTGTCTGTTCTCTAATCTTTTGTGCAATAAATTCACCTCAGCACTTACACATATCCAAACAGGTGTCGGCGTTGTCGACGGAGACACCCTCTCACACACATATTTTCTCTATCTCCTCCTTAGGGGAGCCTTTTACCTCAGACATGTCGACACACGCGTACCGACACACCACACACACAGGGGATGCTCTATTTGAAGACAGTTCCCCCACAAGGCCCTTTGGAGAGACAGAGAGAGAGTATGCCAGCACACACCCCAGCGCTATATAACCCAGGGATTACACTACAACTCAGTGTTTACCCAATAGCTGCTGTATATACAAATTTGCGCCTAAATTTATGTGCCCCCCCCCCCCTCTTTTCACCCTTTGTGTATCTGGATACTGCAGGGGAGAGCCTGGGGAGCTTCTTTCCAGCGGAGCTGTGAATAGAAAATGGCGCTGGTGTGCTGAGGAAGAAGGCCCCGCCCCCTCAGCGGCGGGCTTCTGTCCCGCTTTCTGTGAAAAAATGGCGGGGTTTTTTACATATATACAGTGCCAGACTGTATATATGTATTTTTATTGCCAAAAGGTACTTCAACTGCTGTCCAGGGCGCCCCCCCCCCAGCGCCCTGCACCCTACAGTGACCGGAGTGTGTAAGTGTGCTGGGAGCAATGGCGCACAGCTGCGGTGCTGTGCGCTACCTTAAATGAAGACAGGAGTCTTCTGCCGCCGATTTCGACGTCTTCAAGCTTCTGTTCTTCTGGCTCTGCGAGGGGGACGGCGGCGCGGCTCCGGGAACGGACGATCGAGGACAGGTGGCTGTGTTCGAACCCTCTGGAGCTAATGGTGTCCAGTAGCCTAAGAAGCACAAGCTAGCTGCAAGCAGGTAGGTTTGCTTCTCTCCCCTTAGTCCCACGTAGCAGTGAGTCTGTTGCCAGCAGAAGCTCACTGAAAATAAAAAACCTAATAAATACTTTCTTTACTAGTAAGCTCAGGAGAGCCCACTAGGAGCACCCAGCTCTGGCCGGGCACAGATTCTAACTGAGGTCTGGAGGAGGGGCATAGAGGGAGGAGCCAGTGCTCACCAGATAGTACCTGATCTTTTCTTTAGAGTGCCCAGTCTCCTGCGGAGCCCGTCTATTCCCCATGGTCCTTACGGAGTTCCCAGCATCCACTAGGACGTCAGAGAAAAGCTATTGCACTCATAGTAGCTGGGTAAGCTCCAGAAGAACAAAGAACAATTTTATGTGAATATAATTGCTACACTGTTGTGACTTTTTACTGGCACTTCAGCTGGACAAACACACACTGCAATATTGTCAGTTAAATTGGAGCAACTGGATATCCTGTATTATTAATTCATTATTTATTTATTACCAATTATTTATATAGCGCACACATATTCTGCAGCGCTTTACAGAGAATATTTGCCCACTCACATCAGTCACTGTCCAAGTGGAGCTTACAATCTATATTCCTTATCACATGTACATGCACACATATTCACACTAGGGTTAATTTTTGTTGGGAATCGAACCCATGACCTCAGTGCTGTGAGGCAGTAATGCTAACCATTACACCATCCGTACTGCTCACGGATGGTAGCGTAGTAGTGCAGTAATAAGCAGCAGTGCCCAGCTTTAGAAAACTGACAATTTCCTGACTTGGGGATGAGTAACCCATGGCTCTCGAGATCAGGACAGGCAATATTGTAAGTTCCACAACAGCTGGATAACCACAGGATGCCTAAGGTGCATATTTATGACATTTTGCAGAAGTCCCGCGCTCGTTAATCGTTGGTGCCCCGTCGCTTATGCATGCAGGCCAATATGGACAATCTCGTCCGTATTAGCATGCACTGCTATGGAACCGAGTAACGGGGGAAGTGAAGAAACTTCACTCCCCCCGTCACCTCCCCCCGCCGCCGGGTCACCCGTTGGCCGTATCCGCCGTCGGGCAGCTCGGCAGCAGATCGCCGAATGTGTAGGGCCCTTAAGTCTAGCAAGTTACATATACACATATTTATTTCACCTGTAAGAACTTATGTGCATGAATTGAGTCCTTTTTATAAACACTTAAGGATGAATAGGCATAGTAATTCAGTAGTAGTACTTATACTGCTTCACAGTGTTGTGGGCCACATTTGTATATATGTCAGAGGCAAAGTCCCATTATAATGGATGGTGAGACTACCATTAAAGTACAAAAAATAATTAGCAATTTACAATATATCGGTTAATGCACACGTGACAAAATGCAACTGTATTGTGAGTACATGTGAATACTGGCCTACAGAATATTTCTTTTACATAGGCATGGAGCTGCAAGATGTCTTCTGATATTCTCAAGAAACCTGCTGTTCTCTAGTTGCTCCACAGACCAATCTGGGGGTCTCCTGCAGTGGTGAATCTACAATTCCTCAGTTTGTGTGTATAACTACAAGTCTAGGATAGAGTTTTATAAGGCATCCATGTCTTTGTAGTTCCACAATTGCAGAGAGATGTAGGGTGTGCAACAATGTTGGCTGACAGAATTGGTACCTGTTGTTCTCCAGTGCCTGCCTCCTGAGATTCCTGAGGCACAGAATCACACAAAATATACGTTTTCTGACATTATAAAAAGTGATTAAAAAACAGCATGTAATCTACTATGTAGCATTTCTGATTTTAGAATGTAATAATCTATATAACCCTTTGTAGTTTCATTGAAGAGAGCTTTCAAAAATCATATTTTTGGCCTGGCCACTCTGAAATGCAAAAATCAAACGTCTCTGGCTACAGAGACCTCTTTAACCATCCAAAAAGTGACTTAGGGAAGTAAAGTTCTTAATGTGTAAATAGGATTTGTAGATAAACTGACAGATTTAGCACAGGACAGACGAGTTCTGCAGAACAGAAATGTACAGGCAACAACAGGAGATTTTACAGCAATACAAGAAGCTTTTATCACTCACAAGAGACATTGTAGCAGAGAAAGTCAGTACTTGCCTGCAGAAAATGTGCTAAGAACACAAGCCCAGGAGGTGACAACTTACAACACATATACGCAGGAAACCAAGGACAAATGACGAGAAAGCAATGAGAGATGAACACTCATCTGGAAGGGTTGGTGTTGGAATACCGGCGGTCGGGATCCCGAAGGTCTGAATACCTACCCCGGGATCCCGGCCTCCAGAATGCTGGCAGTGGGTCGAGCGCTAGAAAGCCCCTTGCGGTCTCAGTGGTTCGCTGTGCTTGACACAGGTACTATTCCCACTCTATGGGTGTCATGGACACCCATGAGTGGGAATAGCCTTGGCGCCACTGCCAGAATTCGCGGCAGGCGGGAGCCTGCCGTCGGTTTTCTAACTGGCGTGATCCCTCCAGTCAGGAACCCTCCATAGGAAAATAACTATGACTGTATACATTTGAAACATGTAATACCTCAAAATAAAATAGATACTATTGTGATGTAATGAATTCAATGCCAGTAAGTGGCAATATGTATCTATAGCTGCTGAGCAAAACTTTTGAAACATTATGTAACATGAGTCAAACTAATTATTAACAGCAAAGGTTTCAAACTGTCTGTACATTTACTGAGGACAGTAAAAAAAATCTTTCATTTTCACCTCTCAGCACAAAAAAGTAAAGCTCACTGCCTGACAGAACAGTTATCTGTGCTCAGACATGACACCATTACTGTCAATTACCTAAGCCCATCTGTTGTACAGTAGGTGGCGGCTCGACAGCCACTTCTGGACAAAAGGTTTAAATAATATAAAGAAGCCTATTTATCTGAGGGAAAAATGCTTTATCTCTGGCGTAAACACTCTTCTGAGTTGTGTTTCTTTCCGAGCACTCTCCGCCAGTCAAGACTATCGCGAGGTGTCACTAGCAAAGCAACTGGAAGCCTGCTTATTCACTAAATGAACAAGTTATAGTATTCAAACCAGGGGGTACACAAAAGGAAAATATACATAACAAAAAAAAAACAGCCATATCTTATTATAAGAGGTGAATTGTTAGATAACAAAAAAAAAAGCCCAAAGCAAAAAATCTTCATAGTGGTTCATACTGACAGATTTTGCCTTACTCAAGAATCGAGATGCGGTCAAAATCCTGGCAGATTCCCGACAGCGGGATCCTGATGTTCAGAACCTTGACAGATCCTAAAGCTAAGTAGCAGGGTTGGGGATAGACACTAGGGAGAGGGTTAGGTTTAGGCCGCGGGGGTGGGAGAGTTAGGGTTAGGCTGGGGGGTTGGGGAGGTTAGGTTGCCGAGCAGGCAGGAGGGCACAGTTAGGGTTAGTCTGCGGGAAGGGTGGGTTAGGGGTATGGGTAGGGGTAGGCGCAGGGTAAATATACTTACTGGGATGTGTTGGGATTCAGGCCGTCCAGATTCCGCTGTTGGCCTTCTGACTATTGGGATCTCGGCTACCTGGATTTCATACCCAACCCCAAGAATCATGTTTCATGCCTTGTGTGACACTGCAAAACACTTCTGGCAGTCTGGCTAATAGAAGCCAAAAGCAGTCATAAGAATACTCAGGCTTTCTGCAGACAGATGCATATTAAGATAAGAGGGGCCCAAGTGCAGTCTCTGTGAGGCCCCCATCTTGTAGACTCCAGAACTGTGCATGAGACTACTGCACTTGCACATATTTCAGGCAAATTGACACTAGTGCCATTTTCCTGGTGATTTCTCTACTATGTTTATCTCTAAGGTAATGGTACTGGCGGCATTTTCCCGGTGATTTCTGCAGCTGTGAGCACCCATGGATTCAGCTATAAAGGTCATCTTTAAAATGTAAAAAAATTTGGAACAAATTTGCAAGCTTCCATTTACATGATAATAAAAATCAATTATTCCTGCACATGTTTCCTTTCATGTGAAAACATACATACTCACATTATATGACAACAAAGACATGTAATTATTTGAGATTCCAATTATCACTGTAGCAAGTTCACATTTAATTAAACCTCTGCCACGTGAGCAAAGCTGGCATCAGATTTTTGCCCTGTAAAGCTTTGGTACGTAATGGGCGAGCCGGAATCTTACTGTCACTTTTGTTCTAGTAAAAAAAATGTAAAGAGGAACCTGCCCGTTTAAATTGCTGGGGTTGGAAGAGGTAACGTTGTAGCCTTCCCTCACCTGAGGCAAAATCATAAAAAATGGAGCTTACAAGCAAATGTTTAGATATGTTTAAAGAAAATGAAGTTAATTTGAAAACACCGCTGGTGAACGCAGATAAGAAACACACTGCTCAACTTGTTTGACAGTTTTGGTGCCTATTGCGAAATGCAGGATCTGTATGATCTACAAGTATTAAGCTTTATAAAAGTTTAACCATCTCTTTTTTTTTAAAGTAAATTATACACATTTAAAAAAAGTATTGATGTACTGATTTTTGGGAAGGGAAGAATCTTGGTGGTCATTCCGAGTTGTTCGCTCGGTAATTTTCTTCGCATCGCAGCGATTTTCTGCTAATTGCGCATGCGCAATGTTCGCACTGCGACTGCGCCAAGTAAATCTGCTATGCAGTTAGGAATTTTACTCACGGCATTACGAGGTTTTTTCATCGTTCTGGTGATCGTAATGTGATTGACAGGAAGTGGGTGTTTCTGGGCGGAAACTGGCCGTTTTATGGGTGTGTGTGAAAAAACGCTGCAGTTTCTGGGAAAAACGCGGGAGTGTCTGAAGAAACGGGGGAGTGTCTGGGCGAACGCTGGGAGTGTTTGTGACGTCAAACCAGGAACGAAACTGACTGAACTGATCGCAGTTGCCGAGTAAGTCTGGAGCTACTCAGAAACTGCTGAGAAGTGTCTATTCGCAATTCTGCTAATCTTTCGTTCGCAATTTTACTATGCTAAGATTCACTCCCAGTAGGCGGCGGATTAGCGTGTGCAAAGCTGCTAAAAGCAGCTTGCGAGCGAACAACTCGGAATGAGGGCCCTTATACTGTAAATAGTAGCACACAAAGATTGTGAACTTTCTTATTTGGAACAAGCAAATTATTTAGAATTTAAATGTTGCAAATCAGGGTATATTCCCACGTAACTGCTTTCTATTATAGGGGGTCATGCAAATAAGGTAGAAAAATGGGTGTAAATTATTTTTAAAGATCAGCACATAAATATAGCACATACGCAGTGCCATACACAACTTGATACACTGTGAGAAGTGTGTAGACTGAATTTCTCAGGAGCCTGGTCTTTGTTAGGTGACCAGGGGGGTAATTCAGACCTGATCGCTTGCTAGCGTTTTTTGCTGCAATCAGGTCAGAACTGCGCATGCGTATGCACCGCAATGCGCAGGTACGTCACGCGGCTACAAAGCGGATCGTTGCTGTGCAATGGGTTTTACGAAGAATCCTTGCGCACAGCCGATCGCAAGGAGATTGACAGGAAGAAGGCGCTTGTGGGTGGCAACTGACCGTTTTCAGGGAGTTGTTTGAAAAAATACAGGTATGTCCAAGCGTTTGCAGGGCGGGTGTCTGACGTCAATTCCGGGCCCGGACAGGCTGAAGTGATCGCAGCGGCTGAGTAAGTTCTGGGCTACTCAGAAACTGCACAAAATCTTTTTGTACCGCTCGGCTGCACATGCGATCGCACACTTGCACAGCTAAAATACACTGCCGGTGGGCGGCAACTATGCGAACGCAGGACTGCAAAAAACACTAGCGAGCGATCAGGCCTGAATTACCCCCTGTAGGCAGAAGCTGGGAGCTGCTTAAAGGCCCTACACATTAGGCGATATTACTGAAAGATATGAACGATCTCGTTCATTAATGAATGAGATATTGTTCATATCTTTCAGTGTGTAGGCCCGAACGATGAACGATGCGCGGGCCCGAGCTCGTTCATCGTTGTTGCCGGGTCGCTTATACATGCAGGCCAATATGGACAATTTCGTTCATATTAGCATGCATTGCTATTGGGCCGGGTGACGGGGGAGTGAGGAAAATTCACTCCCCATTCACTCCCCTCTGCCGCCGGGTCGCCCGTCGGCCATATCGGCTGTAGGGCACCTCGGCGGCATATCGCCTAATGTGTAGGGCCCTTTAGTCATGTAGGGATAACCGACCTCTACAGCATGACATTTCTGTCAATGGGTGATCCACCTAAAGACCAGCAACATGAGACTGGTTTAGCCTAACTCATCATAATTAGGGCACAGGGTCGGATTGCCCCACAGGGACACAGGGGAACCCCCCGGTGGGCCCCACTGCCTAGGGCCGCCCTCCTCCTTCTCTAGTGATCAAGTTCCAGACTGTGTTCTTGAATTACATTATACATATGTTATCTTATACTGCACAGGACTATGATGTATTCTCTACGGTGCATTGCCAATATTTATATTTATATATTTGTCAAGGGGCCCAGCCCATACACTCACTGCATTCCCCGGTGGGCCCTGATTGCCCCATTCAGACACTGTTAGAGCATAGTTTACACCTGCCCTATAAGAGATGCAAAAGATGAGCCTCCTAATAGTCGCACTTGTATGTTTCTGTAAGTGTGCATGAGCTGCATTTGCATAAACACGCCTCTTCCCTACCAATCCTATTGCATAAACACGCCCCATTCCCTACCAATCCTATCTGTCCAGTGCCGGCAAGCATAAGTCGCAATATTGAAGAAGTCAGCATGGGCAAATGCGTGCTTTGCACATTGCGCAAATATGCACATTTGCTGCACACTGGCATGATTCTCACTAAGTATAAGTCACATATAGGTCGCTGTGTAGAGGATTGTTAATGTCAGTACCAGTGAGCGGCGGCCACCGCACTTACCACTCCGCTGGCTCCTTCTCACCCGTCACACGCCGCTCTCTCCCGGGCTGCTACCTGGCTGCACCAGGAGCCACTGGACGCGGTGGGCAGGAAACGGAGGGCGCCGCCATTGTTCCTGATGGTCACATATCAGGAATAAGCCAATGGTGGTCACCAGCCGTCACGTGACTCTAGCGGCCAATGGGAACAAAGTGGGGAATTCAAAAGGAAGCGCTGGGCAGAGCCTGGGCACCTGAGTATTGATGCTACCACAGCTTCACCCCAGGCTCCTGCTGTGATTCTTGGAGTCGTCTGCCTTAGGATACAACAGTGTATCTGCATGAGGAGGACTTATATCCAACTCTCTTTGTTCCGACACAGCCTCAGTTCCTCTTCCCGACCATCGGACGAATCCCCGAGTGCAGAAACATCAAGCGCCAGTTCAGTGACAGTTAATTTATGGTACTGCTCGACTAGTGTTCTAAACACTTCATAGAGAGCATGACACCAGGTTATACAATGACTTTTACATGGCTTTTAGATAGTGCCCTGCACACTATATAATAAGCAAAGAGAAAATAAACAACCCTAAAATAGGGTTCTTCCATGACTCTCATCTGGGCAAACAACAGGTTTATTACATCATGCACATAACACTATGTAATCATCATCAACAAAGATTATTTAGAAGGCACCAGAAGTTCCACAATGTCAAACAGGCACGGAAACAATGACATAAAACAGTATAAAGCAAATAACACAAGAAACATGAATGCACAAGTCATGTGAGAACAGCTGCTTGTAAGGACAGTGATGTGTGTACATTCTCAGAGCAGGTAATCATACAATTCATGTAACAACCATATAGTGAGAGATAGTAAGGATGGCCAGTGTGCAAATCAATACATTTAGTGGGGACAGACATGCCGAATAGGATTCAGAGGGCGCTCCTCGAGTGAAGTTACAGTTTACAGGGAGGAGTGTAACCAAATATAAGCCAATATTGAAACTGGTCACGTTGTTACACACTTTATTTTTGTTAAGATGATTCAACAAGACTGATATTAGCTTTATCATATATGCCACACACAGTATATGAGCAATAGAAAATTATACGAAGTTACGCCGTGTGCTTGAGAAACAACAGGGTGAAAACATAACATACAAAAATAAACTGGTATGTAAAAGCGAAACCAATGAAAACATCCTTTGTGGGTTGTATCCTCACACCCTGTGATCTGAATCTGCAGGGGTGGAAAACAGAGCATTAGGAAACATGCACAAGCCCTGTAAATCAGCTTTTGTTTCCCTTAGAGACGAGTTGCACACTGTAAAATCCTAGTTCATTGTTATTAAATCAATACCACAGAAACATACAGAAATGTCTGCCAGATGTGCTGTACTAGCTGAAAATATTTAGATCTTTTTTGCTAAAAATAATATTTCAAGGCCTAGATATATGTGTATATTAAATATATTTACATACACACATGCCATACAGGTCATGGAGTAGAGATGCCTGCCCGCTTAACGCGTTTCATTGTGGTAAGCACCCACAACTTCTGAGGAACAAAACGCATTAAGCAGGCAACCTTCTTTGGACACTACTTGGACACGTTTGGACCAGTACCCCCACCACAATGAAACGCGTTAAGCAGGCAAACTTTTTTGGACACTACTGACCAGTACCCTCACCTATTCGGCCCAGCATTTTGGACTTTCCTGACTGCAGCTGCAACCACCGTCAGACCTGATTGCACGCAGGCATTTTTTTGCAGTGCTGCGAGCAGGTAGTTGCTGCCTACAGGGGGAGGGGGTAGTTGATGTGCAAGGGTGCAAATGCTTGTGCAGAGAGCTGCACAAACAAATGTTTGTGCAGTCTCTGCACAGCTCAGGACTTACTCAGCCGCTGCAATGATCCGGCCAGGAGCTGACATCAGGAATCCTCCCTCCAAACGGCTGGGCACGCCTGCATTTTTCCGGACTCTCCCTAGAAACGGTCAGTTGACACCCACAAATGGCCTCTTCCTGTCAATCTTCTTGCAATCGCTTTCTTCGTAAAATCCGTCACTGTCCAGCGATCCCCGTTGCCAGCGGCCGACGCGCCTGCGCATTGTGGTGCATATGCATGCGCAGTTCAGACCCGATCGCACCACTGCAAAAAAAATTAGCGTACGACCGGTTCTGACAGACCCCCTAATTCCTCATCAAAGCTAGTAACATAAATTCTAATGCTGGCTACTATCCTGGATAATTGTTATTGAGACTTTACCATTTTTGGAAATGTGGCAAGTTCCCTATTAGTTCTGAACTATTCTGGTCCTATCCATGATATGTGGTCTATCTATATAATTGGCACAAATTATCTTTTTTTATCAAACTTAATTATTGCATATAGCTTTAGGAATACAAATTGTATGATTTTTTTTAACCAAGCCGTAGTCTTTTAATATTTATTGTTAATTTTACATAACTTATAGTTGCTATTAGGAATAATATATGGAGTTTGATTGATAATCTATTTGGTCTGGTTGTTAGCACTGTTCATGTATTCCCTTATTGATAGTTTATGAATATACTGATGTCCTTGGCATGAATGTAGCATTTCCTAAAATGGAAACTAAATTGAGAAGTCTTATCTATGTCACTTTCTGACATCACTGGTTACCTAAAATAAGAATATAAAAAGTAATTTAGTTGACTGACTTGTGTATTCAAAAGTAATATTGTTTGTGTTGTACTTTAGGTGTTAAGGAGATAGCAATTCCCAAAACAGATGTATAACATGTACAAGGGTATTTCATTTGCCTTGTGTATACTGTACCTCTGGCCAGAGAACTTGAAGTCTTATACTGTAATAATACCAACAATGATGATCAGCATACGCATGCCAAATGAATCAGAAAAAGCTTACGGAACAGATAGTGCATAATCATAGCTCACAACTGTACCGATTTAGGCGGGACAGTCCCGTTTTTCTGGGTCTGTGCCACTATCCAACCCGCAGGTCACAGTGTCCCGCGGTGAGGAAGGGCAGTTGGGAGGCCCTCTCACACGCTGCAGAGCAGCTGTGAATAGATGCTCACAGTGTGCTCTGCATGCCCCCCACAACTGCAAAAATAGGGGTGTGGCCCACGATTGCGACACTTCCCACAAAGCCATGCTCCCTAATTTCAGGCCAATGTCCCTCCTCCCAACTTCGGAATGTTGGGAGGTATCATAATTACAAAATAAATGAAACCTAATAATAAAATTGTTTACTTTGAATTTGGAATTGGCTAAGAGAGTAATGAAAAGACATTTGGGAGTAAGAAAACAGGCTGCTAGACCTGATCTGTTTAACAAAGTGCTAAGATAATAAATCTTGCCACAGTAAAATAAAAAGTGATTGATTACGAATGAGCATATCTCTGTGTGTAGGTATAGGTGTCATAGTACCTCACCCTTTTGTTATAAATGTTTTCAAAATGGTATAATATGAACACACCTTCAGAGAAAACATTTGCAGAATTCTATCTTCTCCCATGAAAATGCAAGTATATTCTTGTTCTGTTCCCTTCTCCATGATATCATAGAGCGAACAAAAGTTGCAGAACCATACGTCACTGAGATTAATGGAGTTTGCTTTAGACTGCCATTTGGACTTGTCATACATACTCTAACGTTGCCAATTGTTTATAAATTGTGAGTTGTTAAAATCACGCTGTCTATAGATTATAAAAAGTAAACTGTAATTTCTGTACTTTTATGCTAAATTAGTTGTTTTATTTATCACATATATTTGGCTTTAGTGTAGAAAATATTTTTACTTGGCATGTTATTGACAATTTCATGATTGCTTTTTAGCTTCAATATTACAGAATGATCCAAGTCTTCTACAGTACATTACTTTGCACGCTTTTCTAGAACAGACATGCAGAAACTTTCTTTTCCTCTGACGACCACATTGGGAAGTTTTCGCGATCACAATAAAACATACCTTGCTTAAATTTTTTTTTTGAAATGTTAAATATGCTAAGAGGAACTTCCTTACAGTTATGCCATACATAAAACATTGTTAAAAGGTCCATAAAATGATATAATTGCAACACCGGGGTTACCCTGTACGTCTTTCTCTTGAAGGCCACAAAAATGGCCACTTAGGCCTCATGTGGTACATGGGTTGTGTACAGGGCTGACTCTAAGCCCAGAGGCACCCTAAACGGTGCCCTCTCTCCTATTGGAGACTGTGCCTTCCTCATATTAACCCTGCCCTTACTATGTGACCCATACTCTCACTGTTACACTGACGTGGAGAAGCAGCAGCCAGCAGCTTACCATATAAAAAGCTACAGGCTCTCTCACCATCATGTCAGATGCCAGAACACCATATGGGTGCACTGACGGGAGCATTAGAAACACTGGATAGCATGTGGAGGAGGGGGAGTTGGGGGTGTGCCTGAAGTGCAAAGCAGAACAGGTGACACTATTTCACAACTTATGGTTTTGCAGAAAATCACGCACACGCACGCGCAACTTTTTTATCATCATCTTATTATCTCGCACAGTTCATTATTCTGCTAGGTAAATTCTAGTTTAGTAATCCATAGCATTGCAAACTGGAGTATAGCACCTCCACCAACTGGACTGCATTTTGGGTGTGAGAGTGTGTGATAACTGTGAGATATGCACTTTTAAAATCTATGTCTCTTTTGTTATGTATTTTGTTTTTGCTTGCATTTATTATATCTTATTGTTAGTATAAACAATTTACAACTGAACCTGCTGCTTGTTTAATGTTCACATCCTTCCATGATGATAGTGGTCTGTTTTGCCAAATAATTTGTTCCTATGGGGAAAAGTTCAGAACACATCACTAAAAATTGTTGTATGATTGTATGCAAGTTCATTATATTGAGCGGTGTACTTTTTGTTTGTATAGTATTTTATTGCAATTAAAAAATTTTAAATAAACCCAAACACTGGATGAGTCACATTATGTCACACATTCAGTAATTTAGGTGCTGCCTAATCACTGATGCCCTAGACCAGGGCTGAAACTTGGGGTGTGCAAGTGGTGCTGGAGCACAGTACGCAGGGTGCTGGGGGGCGGCACTGTCAGTACAACACGGCCGTGGAACGGCACCCTGCAACCAGTATCACTACTGCAGTGCCACCGGTACCACGCTCCAGACACACACCTTGTAATCTGTACAGCAATTCAGAGAATCCTCAGGGGATTGAGTATGATATACATATGGCCAGAATTAGAATCCCGGCAGCCCCCCAGAAAGTACCCTAACCCTACCCTACCCTGACCCCTTCCCTAACCCTCCCTTGTGGGTACCTAACCCTCCCCGGTGGTGCCTAACCCTAACCCTCCCCGGTGGTGCCTAACCCTAACCTTCCCTGTTGCTTAAACCCAACCCTCCCCGCATGGTGCCTAACCCTAACCTCCCCTTGTAAGTGCCTAACCCTAATCCCCCTCCCCGGTACCTAACCATCCTCTTCCAGTCCCTGCACCCTAACCACCCTTCTAATGCCTAAACCTAACCTCTCACCCCCCGCAGCAGGACGTGAGTGCTTCCCGCTAACAGAACATTCGGTATTCCAGGCGTCGGTATTTTGACGCCGGAATCCCGAGCTCTGTCGGGAATTTGATGCTGGCATTATGCTGCCATTAGGGATCTCGGCATCGGTATTTCTACCGACGGGATCCCGTCCGGTGGCATTTTACATCCCTCCTCAAGACACTCCAGGCAGTGCAGCACTTCCCTGTGCTGGTGGCCCGCCCCTTCTGAGCAATATTATGACTTATATAGTCAGGGGGCGGGGCCAAGCCCACTGCTGCCCTGTTACGACGCTGCACTAGATTGCCATTAGGTAATGGTATCGCCGGTCTTTTTCAGCACTAGTGTTATAGACGACGAAAGAAAAATTTGAGATGGAAAGGCCTACAATCTCCATTACATGTAATAGTCATTTAGAATGACTTCACTAATGATTTAGAGGGCAGTATGAAACAATGGATGATATCCTAATTGAAAGATTAATAAAGAGCTATAGTTTTGTGATAGACAAGTCAAAACGATCAGATCAAACATCTGTGTGGTGGTAGAATGTCAAGAAGATAAATTATGCTGCGGTGGCGGATAAATAAAACTGAATGGTAATGCGTGAACAAGTTAATAATGTTATGATGGACCACTCATTCATGTATGATACTGATAGTGCTATTGTGGTGATAATTCTTAGTCAGTCATTGTGGCGATAATGCTTTTTCAATTGCTACTCTTGAGTGATTGATGGTATCGAAACTGAAGACCAGAGGTTATTAAATGGTTGCTTCCTCAGTAATATTAGCATCCTTGTTCATCACCCTAGTAAACACATCACATTCACCATCTCCCCACCATCTTCACTAGTAAGCCATATGACCAATGTGAACACCATACTTGCCTACTTTTGAAAAAGAATTTCAGGGAGATTGTGAAATTAACACCTATAAGCGCGGACGTGTACTGCTGCATCTGAGAGGCGTGTCATGAAAATGACTTACATCCAAATGTAAATGAGCCCCAAAGTTAGTATACTGTATACACACTGTAAGTGGCCATGAAAAACCTTATTTAAAATAAATGTAGCCATAGGGATCATTGTGCCTTATAACCAATACAGGGAAATGGCGCTGATGATCCCATTTAAATGTATATATCTCTAATTTATCTTTTCTCCAAGAATGTAACAGCTATATAATGGTGGTAAGGTAAAAATCAGGGAGATTGCTGGTCTATTCAGGGAGTCAGGGAGATTGCTGCTATTTCAGGGAGTCTCCCGCAGAATGAGGGAGGGTAGGCAACTCTGATGAACACTTGATGAACAAGTGACCTTAAAAGGCGATGTGTGGGCCCCTTCTAGTAACAAGGGTCTTTTGGACCATGATAAATTTCATGTTGTCCACAGACCTCACAGCGTAGTGAACACAATTTCAACCATGGTCTCTTGAAAGATGTCAGTTGTACTTTCATCACAGAAAGGCAAGTTTTTCTCTATTGTAGAGTAGACAAGAACAATACAATGCTTTTGTTTTACTTTCCATTTATGTTACATTTTACAAACAATAAATAAAATGAACTAAAGAACACATTGCACAAGTACTATAGGCCAACCAGAAACTTTGTGTTCCAGAAGACAAGACTACTACATCACAATCACAAAGAATTGTGATATAACCAATGTCACTGGAATCACAGCATAGGCAACATGTAGTTCTCCAGCAATGGTGGAACTACAAGTTCTTGGCTTTGGTTTATAGTTCCACCACAGATGGAAAGTCACGGCTTGCCTAACTATATTTTACATTATAACATGTAAACCTCAGAGAACAATAACATTTAGATAATCCCTGGGACACGAGTACAATGCAACAGGTGTTGTGACATAAGTACAGGTGGTTGGACTGAGTATAAAAAAGTGCAACCTATATTTATATTATTTTAGTTTAATAATACAGTATCTTAATGAGACACCTAACATTTGATATAAGTATATCCAAACTTTTTTCTCAAACAAGTCTGAAATTATTCATAAATAACAGTTAAGCTAATTACAGAAGCAATAACTACCTACTACATTTTAATGAATGTTTTACATAACAACATACAGTAGTATATCCCTATGTGTTTATTCTGTTGCAATAGCATGCGTGGTCATACATGTATATTTGACCACTCTAATATTACATACAGTGTGATTCACTAACATGTGACACACCGCAACCAATCAGCAATAAACACTGATGTGTATCATCGTGTTCCTGCTAGTTGGGTATGCAAGTTCCACTGAAAAATTCCTGTCAAATCCCTTGAGCACTTTGTAAAGGGTGTACAGTGTCGGGGCCATAATCTGATACCAGTAGATGATGTAACACTTAGCACACCCACTCACAATAATACAATTTGCTTATTCAATATTATCGGAGATGTTATTCAGAATAAGTTGAAGTGGTGACAGCTTCCTTTCCCTAGGCATGAAGTGCAGGTCCGCCTGTTAGAAGGTTAATAGGTTATGTGTTGTAGATGAAGTGGAGTGTGTGATAGGGGGTCGGTATCCCGGTTCCTAGTAAACTAGTTAAGCTGCACTTTCCTGAATATTGGTTCTGCTAGGCTGACCATATTATCCCTTTAACCTGGGACACTCATGAATTACACAGGTTCTGTGGCTGCTTAAAAGTAAAACCAAGCTTGTAGTCATCCAGCCACAGAACCTGTGTAATTTATAAGTGTCCCAGGTTAAAGGTATAATATGGTCAGCCTAGTTCTGCGCACATAGCTTTCATTGACAGTGTGTATGTGACAGGTTGGAATTTAACATGAAGCTAAAACTGAAGAATTAATGAGATTACCGGTTGTTTAAAACAGGTTGTTCAAAGATTAACCTGAGATCTTCCCTAACTACTTATATGATTCAGTACGACCAGACATTGTTTTATACTGCAGAGTACAGTAGCTTACAGTTTTGTGCTTAGCCACTGCAGAACATTGTAAACCCACAAGTATTACGTGCATGAAAAATATATTAAAGCTGTATTATTACCACCAAGGTAATTTTATTCCTAAGGTTTTCACTTTATGTAGCAGAATAGACCCGCGTGCCATATTATCAAAAGGCTGGTAAATAAAATGCTTTATCCTTTGGGGGAAAAAAATATTTTTTTCCAATAGTCAATATTTTACTGATATTTTATCTATTTACATACATTTTTTTCGAGTTTGTGCTATCAGTTGCACTGCTCAGTCGTCTATCCGGGTTGCAAGTCCCAGGAGAAACCCTGCTAAGGAGCAGGGTTGTGGACCTGGGACTCTCAACCTAGGTAGACCCTTTCACACATAAACCGGACTCGGGTTGATGCGCGTTCACAAGCAAAACCGTGGGATTTAGGCTTATGGCTAAAAGGGGTATAATAAGGCTATAATAGAGCTGACCAAGAAAGCCTTTAAATATACATTTATATATATACATTTATATATACGTAATAACATTATTTAATTCCTTTTAAAATATTTTCTGTGGGTCCTATATTTATAACAAGACAAACTCTGTATATTACATGTTCTATTGCTTTGTCATATTTTATAAATAATGCATACTGTTCCTTATATAGTATATAAAAATATATTATTTCTAGCTACAATATACATCAGTTCAGATAGGGGTATAGTTGGGAATTCAAAAGGAACAGGGCAGATTGGTACCAAAGGACTACTAGATGAGACATATGCCACATATATTGCTAAACTAATGGACTGCCCTGTTCAATAATATAATACGGAAGGGATTAAGGATTAGTGGTCTTCTCAGTAGTGCTGCTCTGATTCTTAACGACTTTCCCACAAGGGTCCTCATATTTATATCTTGCCCTGTCAAGAAATGCCTGTTATGTAACAAACCCTAATCACAGCAGCGGTATAATCTACTTTACAAAAGCAGATTTAAATTTAAACTCAGGATATGCAGATTATAGCAACAGTTTGCACAACTGCAAAGCAGTCAAGAATACTGTCCAGGAAGTTCCAAGTCAAGACACCAGGGGATGTCAGTCTGGAGCATTAGATGCAAGATGCTCCTGAGAATGGAATTATCACTTTAATCGAGTGCTACAGTAGGTACTAAAACAAGGTAACAGTTAAGAATCCAATGTTTACAGGCATGATCAATAGCAGATCAAACTGAATAAATTAATAACCCACAATTGGTAGCAGTAAGTATATAAACTGCTGTAAATAATAATATATGCACAAAAAGTTAATTCATTTATTATAACTGGCGAGTCCTGATGTGCTTTATCTTATGTGTTCATAATTATCATGTTACTGGAATGAATGCGTCCATGTTTGGAGTTACAGAATATTAATTCCTAAATCCAACAGTAAGGTTCTTGGGCCGGATGCAGATGTGGCTGTTCTTGCTTCTACTGTTGCTATCTTTTGCCGTACGCAATTGTGATTATATGCTAATAGGGGCAGAAGCTAGCCTGAGCATAGGGACTCCCACTGCTATCGCATTATTTCTGCCTGACAGCGTATAATTGCTGATACATCAAAACCATCATCGCATATCGGGTCATGTCGCAGATTCTGAGTGCCTCCGTATACGTGCAGGCTGAGCTGCTCTCCACGGATGCAGTGGGCTCTACAGTAGAAAATAGGATAGCAACTGCTAATTTATGCACGCTACAAAACGTTGTCTGAACAGCCATGACCCACCTGCGTTTACCCGAACACTCCCCGTTACCAACCCCAAACAGTTTTCTATCACTCACTTTGCGACTAATTCCTCGGTGCGACCGAAATCACAATTCACTCGCTGCGTGGCTCAGACACATGTGCAGTTAGAAGACTTTGACCAATATGCGTACAATAGCCGCATTGCGACCGTATCTGAATCAGGACCCTCATGTATGCTGTGATAACACAGATTTCTACTGCACTTATCGGCGCAAAAGAAGATCCGTTATCGCTGCAATTTATTATTATGATATTGCCAGGGCAGCTGCCTTGGCAATACTGTACCCGATTGGTAAGGTATTGTTTTGCAAGTATACTGATATGAAAACATGACTTATATACATAGATAAAACTTTTTGTTTCAGTGAATATCTCCTACTATTGCCAAAGGATGATTGTAGCGGTACACATATCTCTGCAATGCTTCCTAAATAGAATTCAACAGAGAAGTCTTTGCTGGTGGGGGCTACCCATTACCACCGGCATAAGAGGTAGCACTTTTCTAAGTTTAATAAATAAAGCCTTAAAAGTCTCAAGCTGAGAAATTTCTTTTGTTATTGACCAAATTGGTAGTAATAGCCTTTTGAGCTTATTATGTTCAGAAAGTATTGCATTATATATCGCAGGAACCACAGGCTACAATAACTCTGGAATATCAGAAACTGACAGTACATTATCCTTGGGCTGAATTCAGGTTTGAGCACATGAAACCTGCTCCCAGGGGCTGTAGAGGCTGAGTGATGGCTTCTGACCTGCACAACCTGTATGTTGTTAAGTTCATTCAGTAGAGAAAAATGACATGTAGAAATGTGAAAACTCTACCTTTATGTTTATTTGTAGTATGGATGATCAGCATACGGTAGTGACACTATATTATAATCAGGTTATGATCTCTGTTAGTGGCGTATGCGCTGCCTAACGTCCGTGCATGTGCAATGGCTGCCAGGGATTTTAACTCTGAAGAAGTGTAATAGCAGAACGCTATAATCACACTACTTCCACCTCTTTGCCAGGAGCCTGTCTCCTGGCAAGAGCATTGTGACTGAATGCGCCTCTCTGCCTGCGTCAAGCAATCACAGATTTGTTTGGGTCTCATGGGAGCTGGGCCAATAGGGGATTCCCACTTACCATCAGTAACTGCCTGTTACTGACTGCACCCACTGCACAGTGGGCAGGTATTTTGTTGCACCACCAGGTCCTACCACCGGCACCTGGACCCGCTTGCTGCTATGTATATGTAAACACGTTGCTGTTACGTCTCGTCAATGGCGAAGCTGATTACCACTGAGTCCTCACATGGACCAGGCCCTGAATGGTAGCTGGCAGTGGCTGGAGCTTGGACTCAACTTAGAACAGCCAGAGAATGGTATTGCGTTTGTTGCAGTCCTGTTGGTCACAAGATAAAGGCAGTTGTCTTGTAGGCAAGATCTTTATTGCTCAAATAGTCTGTGGCTTTTACCCAACAGAGTTAAGTACATGAGTCTTGCTTGCTATAGGCCTGCTCACCTTTATCATTGTCCCCAATGGACAGTGGGGAGTGGTCATTCCTCTGTGCCTAAGCCCACCTGCGGTCTTAGTAACAATACCCAGGTGCCAGCAAGTCTGGAGGGGAAAAGTTCCCTCCACAACATACTTCCAGGAATTTGCTAAAGGAGCCTGAACCTGAGCTCCAAGATGGACAGACAAGATACCCCGGCAGGGTTTCCTGGCCACCGAGTGGAAGCCCTCGGGGCTCCAGGGAAATAATTAGCAGGCTGTGTTAGCTAGCTTCCTCTCTGCCTTCCCATACCACTTTCATGGAGGAGTATATATGGGATGACATTTTGTTTGCCTGGGAGGGGGCTAGGGAACCCAGCAGCCCACAGAGAGCTCTGGATTCCCCCTAGACCACCAGGGATGCAAGTAAGTGCATTTTACTTTTAAATTCATCAATTTAAACATTTTTAAATCCACTGTACAATACATAATTTGTGAAAGGAGCCCTGCACCAGGCTTTAACCATCGCAGCACTGCAACGTAGGACCTGCAGTCCCAGCTCAGTGCTTCACATACATTTAAAACACATTTTCAGTTTATTATTCTTTACAAACTGTGCTCAGCACTCAATTAAACTCCCATTGCCCCCTGAGCACCACAGCGACAGTAGTGCTGCGGTACCGGGTGCACAGCATGGAGCAATCAGCCATGAAGTGCTGGGTTATCGTGAACCAAGCTCCTGATCCCCAGTGGTCAGCAAGCAGGGACTCTGTTCCTCCCTGTGGTGTTGGGGTGCAAGGAGCGAAGCTCCCAGACCTCAGCAGTCGATGGCTGCAGCGGCTCCTTTGCACCTGGCTGCCCCACACACACACGGGGGGAAGTTACCAAGCAGCATCGCAACAGTCACCGGAGAGGGTCCAGGACTACGGCACATCAAAAACATTTAAATAAACATTCTTAAACACTTGGCGTCTAGTGTCGTTTAAAAAAAAATAATAATCATGTTATTTATATAGCACTTTTCTCCAAATAAGACTCAAAGTGCTTTACATTTGCCTTTACAGTACAAAATACAAAACAAGCTTAACATTAGATATTTGTGAAATGCTAGAGTAAATAGGTAACTCCTGAGTCTGTTTTTGAAGGATTCTAGAGTGGAGGCATCTCGCACTGTGTGGGGAAGAGAGTTCTAAAGAGTCGGAGCCACAAAGTTGAACTCCCAGATGAATTCAGGAAGATTCTAGGTACTGTTAATAGTCCTTCATCTACAGATCGCAGTAATCAAGTGGGGCAGTATGGAATCAGAAGCTGCTTCAAGTACCTTGGGTCCTGGTCATGTAGGGCTTTGAAAGTGAGTAAACCAACCTTGAAAACGATTCACCATCTTACAGTTAGCCAATGAAGGGAGTAAAGAATGGGTGTTATGTGGCTGGAACGGGGCTGGTTGGTTAATAGCCTGGCAGCTGCATTTTGTACCATGTGCAAGCTGTGCAATTATTTTGCCAGGTAGAGGGCATTGCAGTAGCCTAGTCATGATGATACAAATGCATGTATGACTTTAGGCAGATCTTCTGAGGGAATTTAATGCTTGATTCTGGCTATGTTCCTCAGATGAAAGAATGAGGATTTGATTGTGGCCGATACCTGATTTTTAAGTGTCAAGCCACTATCGAGGACAAAATCAAGATTCTGCACATGTTCCGTGTTTTGTAGTTCTGAACCTTCCAAGCGCAAGTCCTGTTGGTTGGTTGGTTGGTTGGTTGGTTGGTTGGTTGGTTGATTGGTTGGTTGGCTATGCTGCAGTCTTGTCATGTGACCTATCATAAGGATGTCTCTTTTATTTTATTACGTCTCATTATTTCACCCAGTGGTAGCATGTATACTGCAAAAAGCATGGGAGATAGTATAGAACTCTGTGGGACCAGGGCTGGCTCTACCATAAGGCAGCTTTAGGCGGGTTATTGGAAGGGTACGGTATAAGGTTAATGAAATTAATTAAAACATTTTGTGATTATGGTGGTCGGAATAACGCTGTCAGTATGCCGACCACCGGCATCCTGTACGTACCTAACCCCAATTAAATATCCCCGCCAGACCCCATATACAGTGTATATATATATATATATATATATATATATATATATATAATTTTTATTTATTTATTTTTTTCCCAGCACTCAGCAAAGAATTAAAATTGGCCTTAGTGTCCTATACGTTTCCTAACATGCCAGCTAGCATGTATACATAAAGAATAAGTGACTTTTAAAGTGAAAGTATATTGTGAACAACTTTTTACAATATATTTTATCACTTTAAAAGTCCTTGAGTGTTATCCTTTTTCTCTGTATATGTATAATGATGCATTTCACCCCAGCCGACCTAGAGGCCAGCTACATCTTCCATCCGGGAGCTGGGTGGGGTTTGCAGATTAAGGGGTGCTAGGCTGAAGCTTTTCCTAGGGTGCAGAGAGACCTAGCACCGGTCCTGTGTGGGACACCACATGGCAGTGGAACTGGTGGCAATTAGTATACTCCACGTCTTAAAAAATCCAATTTAGACCCCAACTGCATGACTAACTACAGACCAGTATCAAACCTTCCTTTTCTACGACAGGCTATTGAAAAAGTGGTTGCAACTCAACTAGAAACCCGCCTATCAAACCATTATATTTATCAGGCGGAGACGTTCACATACATGAGAAGCCATCGCAGTGTGGCTTCTGCACGTGCGCACATAGCAAAAGGTCTTCAGTATGCGAACGCATGGTGGATGCATTCCATGATGAATCAGACCCAAAGATTTGTATTCTCATATTTGTTCACATGTGCTTAAATTGCATTAAAAACACAGACACTGAATACCAATATGTACTTGTCTTAGTGCTGCAAAGAACCTGATCATTTTATATATATAAACTATAAGGTAAAAGAAAAATTAATAACAATATTTGCGAATCACCTTCTGATCAATAGGATGATAAAACTTTAAACAAAACATTTCTGTGAAACTTTAAATATATTTTTAAATGAGGAATTTTAAGACAACATATATGTGTTACACTTTGCATTTATACTTGAGTTATTGAAACAGACGTTTGTACAGTCATTGTCTAGAACATCTTTTCATACTGATGATATTTGTTATTACAATGACCTGGTGAATGTCAGCCTGTGGAGATCCAGGGACAGGGGACTTTATAAAACCATCGGTGAGGTTAAAGTACACACTTTCAAGATGTGCAGATGACTGTGGAACAGTGGGACAGAATAATGGAATGTTGTGATGCTATATTTATATGGAGAAGACTTCCACTAAGCTAATCTTCTTTAAAAAGGGAGGAATGACAAAATGTCCTGGCTGAAAAATTACTTATATACTATGCTGTCCATTTCTTACAAAATGGCGCAGTTTTTAATTATTAACCTGTTTATCTCTTTCTTTAGTCTCTTAACGTATGCTCATAACATTCTCTGCATACTTAGTCTCCTCTTTAAAGGATAAATAAAAGTTTTAATAAGTATCTACCACCACTATAGCAAAACCTTTGACAATGGTCATCAGCAGTCATGCTTACAGGATGTTCACTTGAACAGCCAATCAGAATACAGTGTGAAAGGGGGCATGTCACCGACCACATGATTATGGGTCAGGTATCAAACAAAAGCCTACTTGTTTGCAGAAGTCTGCCACAAAGACACACTCCGATAATGTAGCAGGAGCTTTCCATTTCCCCCACTCTGCGCTGATGGAAGGCAAATGCAGGCTTGTACACGGTGGTGATCAGTGGTCCCTATGGCAGAGGTTCCCAAACGCGGTCCTCAAGGCACCCCAACGGTCCTGGTTTTAAATGTATCAATGCTTGGCCACAGGTGACTTAATTAGCTCCTTAGTCAATCTGATTTAACCATCTGTGCTGAGCCATGGATATACCTAAAATCTGGACTGTTGGGGAGCCTTGAGGACCGCGTTTGGGAACCTCTGCCCTATGGTGAAATGTATACTGTGGACGTTACACAATAGATGAGGGAACAAGGATATTCTCTGATATCTTATGCCCATATCCCATTAGCATTTCCATGAAAATATGCGCTGCTTCCTATATATATGAATCAACGATCGCCATACATCATAAAAATACCAAATTTTAATAATCATGTATAGTATATAGCAACAAATTAGTACAGTATATACACAAAGAAGAACAAGAGGCTTCGCCGCCTAGAAGAACTGGATAATCCCTTTAGCACATAAGTAAAACTATAATGTAATAAAGGCTCTGCTGAGCTGCAAATACCTGAACATACATGCAGCAATTACACTAGGGCTAATACAAGTTCAGGATGACCTGTAGATTTACAATGAATTGTGAGTAGCAGAGAGCAGATAGATTGCACAGTGAGTGATTTACCCCTTCTCTCAACTAATGTGACAGAATGGAAGCAGGCATATACTCTCCCTTACACTCACATTACATATTAACTGTAACAAGCCCTGTGGAAGTTGACTGATATATTGCCTAACTACAACAAACAGGGTATATAAATCCCTGTTCTAGTCTTGATAAAGAGGACAAGGGTCCACCATGACTGATAGTTACACAGGGTCATTAACAAATGTCAAGAAATGTAATTTTAACCATTTTACGTAATATCGATGGTGCACAACTCCGTTTTCCAATTTCCTTGTCCATGTCAGCAGATGAATAGAGGTCAACAGTCACTTGGTAGTCCTTAGCTTTGAAGATTTGTAAGTTTCATATGTCCCTATTTTTCAATATAACCAACTGTGTGGTACAATTTCTCTTATTCTATATATACAATGCAATTCTTCAGGGCCTTTGGTGGGCAGCGCTCGAGAGAAGGTCAGAATGCTTTGCTTTTAAAAGTATATGCGTTTACAGTACAAATGAGCTTACAGTACCAAGGTGCAGAGGAAATATGGATCAGATCCAGCTGCTCCTCTGGTACAAATATAAATAAATACAGTAGTAGAACTGACTACTCAGCACCATAAGACCATGTTACCCACACTGGTACTTATTCAGGTTTAAGTTAGCAATTGGGCAAAACCATGTTGCACTAATGTATGATTGCCATCACCTGTGGTGAGCTAGTTAATTAATAAGAAAGGTGTTTCAGCACAGGTGATGGCAATCATACATTACCAGGAAAGTCCAGGAACAGAGCATTTTCTCCCTCATGGAGAGGGTCAGGTAGGCAAGTATGATTTATAGTGAAACATCTAAGAATAGGGTGGATTTTCCCTTTAAGGCTGAGCTATGGGGTTGTCCTCATGTGTAACCCGACCCAGCTGAGAGGCACATGTAACTAAGCTAAGTCTTATCACCAATAAAGCAACCTAACACCCTCTACACAGAACTGGAGCTGTTCTATAAATACCCAGGTGCTGCTGTGTGGTGGTCAAGGTTTCACAATCCTTCTCACAAGTCTGAAAATACTCTGCCTCAATTTGGGAATGCAATAAATCAAATTAAACCCTCCACAAAATTTCAGTTAACAAGGTTGAGCGAGAAGGAAGTTTCCAGCAGAGATAGGTATTTGTGTATGAGATAAACTGATACATTATAATTAATATGGAATAGAATAAAATTATTTTATATATATATATATATATATATATATATACATACATACACATTCCTCCCAACATGACCCTCTCTCCAGGAGGGACACAATGTTCTGCTTCTGGATTTTTCTCTTAATCTATGATTGCCGGCACCTGTTGTGAACAAGTTAATGGATAAGAAAGGTGTTTCACCACAGGTGATGGCAATCATAAATTAAGAGGGAAGTCCAGAAGCAGAGCATTCTGTCCCTCCTGAAGAGGGTCATGTTGGAAGGTATATATATATATATATATATATATATATAGATTGCATACTAGCTATGTTGACAGTATGCTCTTCGAGGTAGTGTGGTACTTTGTATTGAGCTGGATGAGGTGAGCAGCGGTTTTGCGTTCCACCGTTACTTCCGGGACGGTGGAACGCAAACCGGCGTCACTTCCGGTCCGTGGACCGCATTTGGTGAATCACGGCCGCGGCGGCATGTACTGGCCTGTGAACGGTTGCAGTGTTCTGTGCACTGCTAAACCGCCGTGTCCAGGACCTTTGTGGGTGCTGCATATGCCTTGTGGTGGGGGATTTAGTAAGTTGTGGACCATTTCCGGTTTTACGGACACTTCCGGCCGGCGCACTATTTAATCCTCACTCAGTGGACAGGAGGGCTATGCAACCACATGCACAGCTTTCTCCACACTGAGTAAGTAACATCTTGTGATTCTTGATTGTACAATGTTAGGAATTAACACACTGTATTGATATTGAACTGTATACTTGTCTCTTTGGCAGCACTAGCTGTTCAATGGGTATATATTACACCAGTGGTTGCAGCAATATGTGAGGATGTCCAGCATACAGGTATTCTGCACCCAGTGGAGGTGATTACCTTTTTCATTGGTTTTATTTGATATTATGGTGATTGCGGGTCTACATAACCCCTTGTTCTCTCTTTCTATATATAATAGCTTGATGCATTTCTTGAGTCCTCTACACTAGCTGATCACAGTGAATTATGAGTTGGTATCTGCTGACGATGTATTGAACGTCACAGGTACGGGAGAGTGTGAGTCTGTTACTCTGTCTTTTAGCACACTGGGGACACCTTTTGTGTACTATGTATCTACCTTTTTGGTGGCGTTTTTCTTGTTGGTGCGGGGCTTTCCAGGGACCGGTGAGGCCTGTGATCGTTATTATGTACATTGTCCTTACAGATGTACTTGTACCAAATGATGACTCGACTGAACTGATGTGTCACCTGTCTTGAGAAAGGTCCGGTTACGGACCGAAACGTTGACACGAATAAAACCTTGGTGACGATTGATTTTTACACACTGAATGACTTTATTACTGCGTGAGTGCACCTCCTCTTTGAGGGACTTGTTTGTATATATATATATATAAAATCATAAGAAGAAAGTGTCACTCCCAGGTTTTATTACGCAAATAATAAGATTTTACTCACCGGTAAATCTATTTCTCGTAGTCCGTAGTGGATGCTGGGACTCCGTAAGGACCATGGGGGGGTTAGCGGCTCCGCAGGAGACTGGGCACAACTAAAGAAAGCTTTAGGACTACCTGGTGTGCACTGGCTCCTCCCACTAAGACCCTCCTCCAGACCTCAGTTAGGATACTGTGCCCGGAAGAGCTGACACAATAAGGAAGGATTTTGAATCCCGGGTAAGACTCATACCAGCCACACCAATCACACCGTATAACTCGTGATACTATACCCAGTTAACAGTATGAAATATAACTGAGCCTCTCAACAGATGGCTCAACAATAACCCTTTAGTTAAGCAATAACTATAAACAAGTATTGCAGACAATCCGCACTTGGGATGGGCGCCCAGCATCCACTACGGACTACGAGAAATAGATTTACCGGTGAGTAAAATCTTATTTTCTCTGACGTCCTAAGTGGATGCTGGGACTCCGTAAGGACCATGGGGATTATACCAAAGCTCCCAAACGGGCGGGAGAGTGCGGATGACTCTGCAGGACCGAATGAGCAACCTCTAGGTCCTCCTCAGCCAGGGTATCAAACTTGTAGACTCTTTCAAAAATGTTTGAACCCGACCAAGTAACAGCTCGGCAAAAGTTGTAAAGCCGAGACCCCTCGGGCAGCCGCCCAAGAAGAGCCCACTTTCCTCGTGGAATGGGCTTTTACAGATTTAGGGTGCGGCAGTCCAGCCGCAGCATGTGCAAGTTGAATCGTGCTACAGATCCAGCGAGCAATAGTCTGCTTAGAAGCAGGAGCACCCAGCTTGTTGGGTGCATACAGGAGAAATAGCGAGTCAGTTTTCCTGACTCCAGCCGTCCTGGAAACATATACTTTTCAGGGCCCTGACTACGTCCAGTAACTTGGAATCCTCCAAGTCCCAAGTAGCCGCAGGCACCACAACAGGTTGGTTCACATGAAAACTGATACCACCTCAGGAAGGAATTGGGAACGAGTCCTCAATTCCGCCTTAGCCATATAAAATACAGATAAGGGCTTTTGTATGACAAAGCCGCCAATTCTGATACACGCCTGGCCGACGCCAAGGCCCACAGCATGACCACTTTCCACGTGAGGTATTGTAGCTCCACGGATTTAAGTGGCTCCACCCAATGCGACTTCAGGAAATCCAACACCACGTTGAGATCCCATGGTGCCACTTGAGGCACAAACGGGGGCTGACTATGCAGCACTCCCTTAACAAAAGTCTGAACTTCAGGCAGTGAAGCCAGTTCTATTTTGGAAGAAAATCGATAGAGCCGAAATCTGGACCCTAATGGAACCCAATTTTAGGCCCATAGTCACCTCTGACTGTAGGAAGTGCAGAAATCGACCTAGCTGAATTTTCTCCTTTGGGGCCTTCCTGGCCTCACAGCACGCAACATATTTCCGCCATATGCGGTGATAATAGTTTGCGTTCACTTCTGTCCTAGCTTTAAATAGCGTAGGGATAACTTCCTCCGGAATGCCCTTTTCCTTCAGGATCCGGCGTTCAACCGCCAGGCCGTCAAACGCAGCCGCGGTACGTCTTGGAACAGACAGGCCCCCTGCTGCAGCAGGTACTGTCTGAGCGGCAGAGGCCATGGGTCCTCTGAGATCATTTCTTGGAGTTCTGGGTACCAAGCTCTTTTTGGCCAACCCGGAACAATGAGTATAGTTCTTACTCCTCTCCTTCTTATTATTCTCATTACCCCGGGTAAGAGAGGCAGAGAAGGGAACACATACACCGACAGGTACACCCACGGTGTTACCAGAGCGTCCACAGCTATCGCCTGAGGGTCCCTTGACCTGGCGCAATATCTTTGTAGCTTTTTGTTGAGGTGGGACGCCATCATGTCCACCTGTGGCCTTTCCCAACGGTGTACAATCATTTGGAAAACTTCTGGATGAAGTCCCCACTCTCCCGGGTGGAGGTCGTGTCTTCTGAGAAAGTCTGCTTCTCAGTTGTCCACTCCGGGAATGAACACTGCTGACAGTGCTAACACATGATTTTCCGCCCATCGGAGAATCCTTGTGGCTTCTGCCATCGCCATCCTGCTTCTTGTGCCGCCCTGTCGGTTTACATGAGCGACCGCCGTGATGTTGTCTGACTGGATCAGCACCGGCCGGTGTTGAAGCAGGGTCTAGCCTGACTTAGGGCATTGTAAATGGCCCTTAGTTCCAGAATATTTATGTGTAGGGAAGTCTCCTGACTTTTCCATAGCCTTGGAAGTTTCTTCCCTGTGTGACTGCCCCCCAGCCTCGAAGGCTGGCATCCGTGGTCACCAGGACCCAGTCCTGTATGCCGAATCTGCGGCCCCCTAGAAGATGAGCACTCTGCAGCCACCAGAACAGCGACACCCTGGCCCATGGAGACAGGGTAATCCGCCGATGCATCTGAAGATGCGACCCGGACCACTTGTCCCACAGATCCTTGCAATAGACCTGGCGAATGGAATTTCTTCGTAAGAAGCTACCATCTTTCCCAGGGCTCGCATGCATTGATGCACCGACACCTGTATCTGTATTAGGAGGTCTCTGTCTAGAGACGACAACTCCTTGGACTTCTCCTCCAGGAGAAAACCTTTTTATCCTGTTCTGTGTCCAGAACCATACCCAGGAACAGTAGACGCATCGTAGGAACCAGCTGCGACTTTGGAATATTCAGAAACCAGCCGTGCTGTTGTAGCACTTCCCGAGATAGTGCTACTCCGACGAACAACTGCTCCCTGGACCTCGCCTTTATAAGGAGATCGTCCAAGTACGGGATAATTATTTCGGCCAATACCTTGGTAAATACCCTCGGTGCCGGGGACAGACCAACGGCAACGTCTGGAATTGGTAATGACAATCCTGTACCACAATTTTGAGGTACTCCTGGTGAAGAGGGTAAATAGGGACATGCAGGTAAGCATCCTTGATGTCCAGTGATACCATGAAATTCTCCAGGCTTGCAATAATCGCCCTGAGCGATTCCATTTTAAACTTGAACCTTCGTATATAAGTGTTCAAGGTTTTCAATTTTAGAATGGGTCTCACCGAACCGTCTGGTTTCGGTACCACAACATTTTGGAATAGTAACCCCCGCCTTGTTGAAGGAGGGGTAACTTGATTTCACCTGCTGGAAATACAGCTTGTGAATTGCCGCCAGTACTACCTTTCTCCGAGGCAGCAGGCAAGGCTGATGTGAGGTAACGGCGAGGGGGAGTCGCCTCGAACTCCAGCCTGTATCCCTGTGATACTATTTGCAGAACCTAGGGATCCACCTGTGGGCAAGCCCACTGGTCCCTGAAGTTCCTGAGACGCGCCCCTACCGCACCTGTCTCCACCTGTGGAGCCCCAGCGTCATGCGGTGGACTCAGAGGAAGCGGGGGAAGATTTTTGATCCTGGGAACTGGCTGCTGGTGCAGCTTTTTCCTTCTTCCCTTGTCTCTGTGCAGAAAGGAAGCGCCTTTGACCCGCTTGCTTTTCTGAAGCCGAAAGGACTGTACCTGAAAATACGGTGCTTTCTTAGGCTATGAGGAAACCTGAGGTAAAAAAATTTTTTCCCAGCTGTTGCTGTGGATACGAGGTCCCAGAGACCATCCCCAAACAATTCCTCATCCATGTGCCTTTTACAGGCAGCATCACCTGTCCACTGCCGGGTTTCTAATACCCTCCTGGCAGAATGGACATTACATTAATTCTGGATGCCAGCCGGCAAATATCCCTCTGTGCATCCTTTATATATAAGACGACGGCTTTAATATGCTCTATGTTAGCAAAATATTATCCCTGTCTTAGAGTATTAATATTATCTGACAGGGTATCAGACCACGCTGCAGCAGCACTATTTATGCTGAGGCAATTGCAGGTCTCAGTATATAACCTGAGTGTGTATATACAGACTTCAGGATAGCCTCCTGCTTTTTATCAGCAGGCTCCTTCAAGGTGGCCGTATCCTAAGACGGCAGTGCCACCTTTTTTGACAAACGTGAGTGCCTTATCCACCCTAGGGGATATCTCCCAACGTGACCTATCCTCTGGCGGGAAAGGGTACGCCATCAGTAACTTTTTAGAAATTACCAGTTTCTTATCGGGGGAACCCACGCTTCTTTACACACTTCATTCATTCATCTGATGGGGGAACAAAACACTGGCTGCTTTTTCTCCCCAAAAATAAAACCCCTTTTATGTGGTACTTGGGTTCATGTCAGAAATGCGTAACAAATTTTCATTGCCGAGATCATGTAACGGATGTTCCTAGTGGATTGTGTATATGTCTCAACCTCGTCGACACTGGAGTCAGACTCCGTGTCGACATCTGTGTCTGCCATCTGAGGTAACGGGCGTTTTTCTGAGCCCCTGATGGCCTTTGAGACGCCTGGGCAGGCGCGGGCTGAGAAGCCGGCTGTCCCACAGCTGTAACGTCATCCAGCCTTTTATGTAAGGAGTTGACATTGTCGGTTAATACCTTCCACCTATCCATCCACTCTGGTGTCGGCCCCACAGGGGGCGACATCCCATATATCGGCCTCTGCTCCGCCTCCACGTAACCGTCCTCATCCAACATGTCGACACAGCCGTACCGACACACCGCACACACACAGGGAATGCTCTGACTGAGGACAGGACCCCACAAAGTCTTTTGGGGAGACAGAGAGAGAGTATGCCAGCACACACCAGAGCGCTATATAATGCAGGGATTAACACTATAACTGAGTGATTTTTCCCCCAATAGCTGCTTGTATACATATATTGAGCCTAAATTTAGTGCCCCCCCTCTCTTTTATAACCCTTTGAGCCTGAAAACTACAGGGGAGAGCCTGGGGAGCTTTCTTCCAGCTGCACTGTGAAGAGAAAATGGCGCCAGTGTGCTGAGGAAGATAGCTCCGCCCCTTTTTCGCAGCTTTTTCTCCCGCTTTTTTATGGAATCTGGCAGGGGTATTTATCACATATATAGCCTCTGGGGCTATATATTGTGATTATTTGCCAGCCAAGGTGTCTTATATTGCCCTCAGGGCGCCCCCCCCCCCCCCAGCGCCCTGCACCCATCAGTGACCGGAGTGTGAGGTGTACATGAGGAGCAATGGCGCACAGCTGCAGTGCTGTGCGCTACCTTGGTAAAGACCGAAGTCTTCTGCCGCCGATTTTCCGGACTCTTCATGCTTCTTGCTCTGTAAGGGGGACGGCGGCGCGGCTCCGGGAACGAACACCAAGGTCGGGTCCTGCGGTCGATCCCTCTGGAGCTAATGGTGTCCAGTAACCTAAGAAGCCCAAACTACCACCTGTTAGGTAGGTTCGCTTCTTCTCCCCTTAGTCCCTCGTTGCAGTAAGTCTGTTGCCAGCAGATCTCACTGTAAAATAAAAAACCTAAATATACTTTCTTTCTAGGAGCTCAAGAGAGCCCCTAGTGTGCATCCAGCTCAGCCAGGCACAGAAATCTAACTGAGGTCTGGAGGAGGGTCTTAGTGGGAGGAGCCAGTGCACACCAGGTAGTCCTAAAGCTTTCTTTAGTTGTGCCCAGTCTCCTGCGGAGCCGCTAACCCCCTCATGGTCCTTACGGAGTCCCAGCATCCACTTAGGACGTCAGAGAAAAATGGCCCATCATCCCATAGTAGCAGCAGCGTCTTGATTTGCATGACGACGGTTAAAATAGTGAACCGAAACATTGCTGCTTCTATGGGATGATGGCCCATTTATTTGCTTAATAAGACCAGAGAGTGCCGCTTTCTTATGATTATATTTAGCAATTTGCTTGCCTCTGACGCTTCTTCATAAGTCATTGGAGTGCCGAGTATATACGTCATACATATATATATATATATACACTGCTCAAAAAAATAAAGGGAACACTAAAATAACACATCCTAGATCTGAATGAATGAAATATTCTTATTAAATACTTTGTTCTTTACATAGTTGAATGTGCTGACAACAAAATCACACAAACATTATCAATGGAAATCAAATTTATTAACCCATGGAGGTCTGGATTTGGAGTCACACTCAAAATTAAAGTGGAAAAACACACTACAGGCTGATCCAACTTTGATGTAATGTCCTTAAAACAAGTCAAAATGAGGCTCAGTAGTGTGTGTGGCCTCCACGTGCCTGTATGACTTCCCTACAACCCACACAAGTGGCTCAGGTAGTGCAGCTCATCCAGGATGGCACATCAATGCGAGCTATGGCAAGAACGTTTGCTGTGTCTGTCAGCGTAGTGTCCAGAGCATGGAGACGCTACCAGGAGACAGACCAGTACATCAGGAGACGTGGATGAGGCCAACAACCCAGCAGCAGGACCGCTACCTCCGCCTTTGTGCAAGGAGGAACAGGAGGAGCACTACCAGAGCCCTGCAAAATGACCTCCAGTAAGCCACAAATGTGCATGTGTCTACTCAAACGATCAGAAACAAACTCCATGAGGGTGGTATGAGGGCCCGACGTCCACAGGTGGGGGTTGTGCTTACAGCCCAACACTGTGCAGGACGTTTGGCATTTGCCAGAGAACACCAAGATTGGCAAATTCGCCACTGGCGCCCTGTGCTCTTCGCAGATGAAAGCAGGTTCTCACTGAGCACTTGTGACAGACGTGACAGAGTCTGGAGATGCCAAGCAGAACGTTCTGCTGCCTGCAACATCCTCCAGCATGACCGGTTTGGCAGTGGGTCAGTAATGGCGTGGGGTGGCATTTCTTTGGGGGGCCGCACAGCCCTCCAAGTGCTCGCCAGAGGTAGCTTGACTACCATTAGGTACCAAGATGAGATCCTCAGACCCCTTGTGAGACCATATGCTGGTGCGGTTGGCCCTGGGTTCCTCCTAATGCAAGACAATGCTAGACCTCATGTGGCTGGAGTGTGTCAGCAGTTCCTGCAAGACGAAGGCATTGATGCTATGGACTGGCCCGCCCGTTCCCCAGACCTGAATCCAATTGAGCACATCTGGGACATCATGTCTCGCTCCATCCACCAACGCCACGTTGCACCACAGACTGTTCAGGAGTTGGCGGATGCTTTAGTCCAGGTCTGGGAGGAGATCCATTGATAATTTTTGTGTGATTTTGTTGTCAGCACATTCAACTATGTAAAGAACAAAGTATAGTATTTAATAGGAATATTTCATATATATATATATATATATATATATATATATATATATATATATATTATTTTTTGCTGGCCCATGATTGCACTTCTGGTCTCATTGTGTGCTGACGGCAATATCAGTAACTTTTCCTCACTTTACTCACGCAAATGATGCCATGGTTACTAGAATGACAAGTGGTGCTGTAGGAGAAATTAACATTTTTCTTTTTATTTATTTCCCTGATAAGAATGGCACCCCATTTATATTGTCTTAGTATAAAGGTGTGCCGGGAGCACATACATGCATCTATTACATTTATTTATATAAATTAATGTTAGAAGATTTTGGTTTCTTTTCTAGGAGAGCCACACTCCTTGTATCTACAGAAATATTGTGATTTGTTTTTTGTTTGGGGATCACGACTTCACTCTTTAAAAATTAGTCTTACTTGTCGTCTGCTGAGCAAAAACAATCGTCAGGCATTAATTAATCAGTTTCCCTTCCTTCCCAAGGTGCTGTAAGTTTTTCTAAACCAGGGTTTGGGAAAAACACTGTTATGTTCAGTATCTAACATACAGTATTAAGCAATAAACTTAACTTACCAATATTTATGACTGTAGTGCTTATACCAGGGGTGGCCAACCAGTCAGAGGCAAAGAGCCAGAAAAGATCTGTAGTGAAGGGCAAGAGCCAGTATCAAAAATGGGGGTGTGGCCTAGTTTTCACAAAGCCACACCCCATTTTGTGCGCACACCTTTCGTTATGACGTTTGTAGGAGTATGACCTTGTGTCATAACTCCATTTTTTTAGTCATGTTGTACAGTGCCAAATACATATAATGTCCCAGTACAGTGCCACATACATATAAAAGTGTCAAACAATGGGTGCCTCCACACTGCCAGAAACATATGTCCCCACAGTGCCACATACACATATGTCCCCACAGTGCCAGATACATATATGCCTCACAGTGCCAGATACATACATGCCTCACAGTGCCAGATATACATGTCCCCCCGTTGCCAGATATACATTTCCCCCCAGTGCCAGATATATATGTCCCCAAAGTGCAAGCTATGCCCCCAATGCAGTGTCCCCACAGTGCCAGCTCTGCCCCCAGTGCCAGATATACATGTCCCCACACAGTGCCAGCTCTGCCCCCAGTGCCAGATATACATGTCCCCACACATTGCCAACTCTGCCCCCAGTGCCAGATATACATGTCCCCACACAGTGCCAGCTCTGCCCCCAGTGCCAGATATACATGTGCCCACACAGTGCCAGCTCTGCCCCCAGTGTCAGATATACATTTCCCCCCAGTGCCAGCTATGCCCCCGTGCCAGATATGCCCCCAGTGCCAGATATATATGCCCCCACAGTGCCAGCTATACTCCTAGTGCCAGATATATATATGTCCCCACAGTGCCAGATATGCCCCCAGTGCCAGATATACATGTCCCCCAAGTGCCAGATATATATGTCCCCAAAGTGCCATCTATGCCCGCAATGCCAGTGACCCCACAGTGCCAGATATACATGTCTTCCCAGTGCCAACTATGACCCCAGTGCCAGGTATACATGTCCCCACAGTGCCAGATATGCCCCCAGTGCCAGATATATATGCCCCCACAGTGCCAGCTATGCTCCTAGTGCCAGATATATATGTCCCCACAGTGCCAGATATGACCCCAGTGCCAGATATACATGTCCCCCAAGTGCCAGATATAAATGTCCCCACAGTGCCAGATATATATGTCCCCACAGTGCCAGCTATGCCCCCAATGCCAGTGACCCCACAGTGCCAGATATACATGTCTCCCCAGTGCCAACTATGACCCCAGTGCCAGATATATATGTCCCCACAGTGCCAGCAATGCCCCCAGTGCCAGATATACATGACCCCCCCCCCCTTCCCCCGTGCTGCTCACCACGCTGCTGCTGTCTGTGAGGGGAGGAGAGCGCAGCGTGTGCGTCTCCTGCCCTTCACTCTCCGGCGGCTGTGTCTCTTCAATTAGACGCCGGTCCGTGAGCCTTAGCTACCGGTCCGCGAGCTCTGATTGGCTCACGGACCGCCGACGGAGAGTGAGGGGCAGGAGAGGCGCACGCTGCGCTCTCCTCCCCTCACAGAGTGACAGCAGCAGCGCAGTGAGCACGGGGAAAGAAGGGGGCCAGGGCAGCGGTGGCCAGGACCCGGCTGAGCCGCATGCGGCTCGAGAGCCGCGGGTTGGCCACCCCTGGCTTATACCCTTATTAGATGGTGTAATAGGTACAGTCCCCATTAACAGCAATGATGGCTGAGTCCTTATTGGGATGAATGTACACACGTCTGTCAAATATATTAATTAGTCAGCTACCTGTCGCCAGCAGAGTAAAGGTGTGCACACACGGTGAGATAAATCTGTAAGATTTTGACTATATAGTCAAAATCTTAAGGAAAGTTAGTGCACATCGCAAGGTGTAATGGTGTGTACACACAGTGAGGTTTTTTCTTACAATTTTAACTAAATAGTCAAAATTGTAAGAAAAGTTAGTGCAGATCGGCATCGCAAGACTAGATAGACTGTGCAAGCAAGTCAATTTTGACTATCTCTATAGAAGAGATAGTCAAAATTGACACTTAGACAAAATCGCACATAGTCAGTATCGCAAGCACATAATGAGTGTGCTTGCGATACTGACTATGTGCCGACCTAGCCCCTGTCGCCTAGTGAGAATTGGGCAAAGCCCGAATCTCACCGTGTGTATGGGCCATTAAGCAGCTTGAAATACAGATTCGATTCCGATGCGCGCTCCCGTGGGGTCGGTATCGTAAAGCTAGATAGACTGTGTAGGCAAGTCAATCTTGACTATCTAGTGTACTATCTAGTACAAAGTATAGTCAAAATTGGCACTTGAGTCAAAATCGTATATGGTCAAAATCAAAAGTACAGATAGTCAAAATCTGTGCTATCTGGGCTCTGGGTGAGTTCTCTTAGGATATGGGGGGTAATTCTGAGTTGATCGCAGCAGGAACTTTGTTAGCAGTTGGGCAAAACCATGTGCACTGCAGGGGAGGCAGATATAACATGTGCAGAGAGAGTTAGATTTGGATGAGTTATTTTGTTTCTGTGCAGAGTAAATACTGGCTGCTTTATTTTTACACTGCAATTTAGATTGCAGATTGAACTCACCACACCCAAATCTAACTCTCTCTGCACATGTTAAATCTGCCTCCCCTGCAGTGCACATGGTTTTTGCCCAACTGCTAACAAAGTTCCTGCTGCGATCAACTCGGAATTACCCCCATGGTGCGCTCTGTGCCTGTCTCCTTCTACACAGCAGTCTATGGGTGCATCCCCTAGTGTTAATTCCCTAATGCCATGAGTCAGTCGGAGGCGGAGCTATGTGATGTAATACCTGCTCCTCCATCTTAGAGTGAGAAAGTAAGATAGACTGAGTCCTGGTGTTTGCAAGCGTGCAGAGCTGAGACCTGGAGCGGATCTCAGCTACAGAGAATCACAGCGTTTCCACTGCATGTATCACGGCTCCGGAGCTGACGCTGAGCCATGTGCAGCATCTTCTCTACAGTGGGAGTCAGACTGCACGGCTGTGCAGTCCTCCTTCCCTTCACCACCGGAGACAACTCCTGATAAGTACAGCTACCACTGCTGTTACCTTGTTTGATATAAGGGCCCCTAATTGCCTATATCAGTATTATATCTGAGTCACCTGTGTTCACTGAATAAACCTGCATTACTATAAGTCACTAAGTGTGTGGACTAACGTCACTGCACCAGACAATACACGCTGCCAACAAGTTCAAGGGAAATCACATAGTCAAAATCGGGCATAGCAAGGACCTCACTGTGAGTACACACCTTTAGGCTGCTGGCATAATAGCAGAAGAGGAAGGAGATAGCGCTGGACTTCACTGGACAGTTAAGTTATGGTAAATTCCAGCGGCATATTCATTACAGTAATACTAAACAAAATATGGCACTGGTATTAGGTAACATTGTTAAATGGAACCCTTGTCTTTTGCCCCAACTGGGAGATAATGCAGATCGGAGTTTCATTGCAAATCCTTGGTGCGACCAACACACACATACTGAATCTTTTGACCACAGCACCACAAATGTATGAATTTAATACAAAAAGAGGTATATAGCACATCTTTTATACAAGAAATGGGTAGCCTGAAGGAATAATATATCATACTGTGTGGTATAGTGGTCTGTTACCATTGTACTAGATTAAGGGTGCTCCATGAAAGATTACCACTGACATTACTGTCTTTTAATGATAGCACTGCACCTGTTTTACATAAACAGAAACAGAATGAGCAAAATAGTACAGAACATTGCAGGACATGGTTTATAAACATTGCTGCATCAGCGGTCCTAATACTCATATAAGCAGCAGAGTGGTAGAACCCAAGGGTTAGGTGCCATTGCAGGATAATAATAATAATACACACTAAAGACCACAGTACCCAGGAACAGGCTTAGAACACCCCAAAGCTGAGGTGGCACACCGTAACCTAATATGTCCTTTGTATTGAAACCATGTCCATATCTAGTGCATACACAGGGAGAGATGCATCAAGCTTTGGAGAGTGATAAAGTGGAGAAGTCGCAATAAGCAACCATTCATTAACTGTCATTTCAAAGACTGCTAAATAAATGACAGACTTGATACATCTCCCCCCACAATGTCCCCATTCAGTATATCTTAAAGCTGGGACTTATCAAGCTGTCTGTTAGAAAAACAATGGATACTGTACTTTGGGGGGTATTCACTTGTTTGAAAAGTCAGTTGGGTGTCTGTTTTTCCTATCTAATAGACAGGAAAAAAAGACACCCAACTGACTTTTCAAACAATTGAATATCCCCCTTTTAGTTTAATAAAGGAATTGGTAATAAAGTTGCAGCCATTTAGTCTTTGATGTAACATTTACACAGTGCGCGTCTTGAAATATTTTTATCTCCAAGCAAACCTAGGTGCACTTCTAGACAGCGGAGTGTAGGCGTGCATCTTATGCGCCCTATCCACTGGGCGATAACACTGCAAGATATGAACAATCTCGTTCATTAATGAACGAGATAACGTTCATATCTGTCAGTGTGGAGGCATCAGCGATGAACAATGCGCGGCCCCGCGCTCGTTCATCGCTGATGCCCCGTCGGCTGTGCATGCAGGCCAATATGGATGAGATCGTCCATATTTGCCTGCACGTCTACGGAGCCGGGTGACAGGGGGAGTGAAGAAACTTCACTCCCCCCGTCACTGCCACCCCGCCGCCGGGTCGCCCGTCTGCCGTATCGGTGGTCGGGCAGCTCGGCGGCACATCGCCGAGTCTGTAGGGCCCATTACACTGTTTTGTGAATAGTATCATGAAGCACTTGTGCAAAGCAAAGGCATATCCAGCACGCTCCAGTGCACCTTGTAAATGAGCCCCTCTGACAAACTGATGAACTACTTAATGTTCTTGATGAAATCTTATTATTTTAGTAGGATATTAGCCAATAATTTATTAGACCAGAAATCAACTACAGCAAACAAGCTAAGGTTCCAGCAGTGAGCGTTAGAGGGTTACATTCGAACACTCTGTACAGTGTACTAAAAAAGTGATATAAAAAGCAACAAAGTTGATTTTTAAATAAAATGAAATACTAGCGTTCCAGAAAAATGTACACGCACAGTTAAGCATAACAAGGGGTCTGTTACTCAGATCCAACTGTGGTTTGAAATGAATTAATACACTGTATCACATAGGATAGACTGTGGCTCATCAGTTCTTTGCAAACTACAAATCCAAGCATGCACAGACTTCCAGGATGTACATGAGTACTGTGAATGCTGGTGCTTGTCTTATGCCACTTAAAATTATATAGTAGAGGTATACGGTTAGCATACCGATCGTCGGGATCCTGGCGGTCACAACACAGACGCTGGAATCCCGACGGGGGCACCATACCGTCACCAGTAAACCGGCAAGGTAAGTGATTCTTCCTTTATGGGTGTCCACGACACCTAAAGATGGAGAACAGAACCCGCAAGGGGCTTAGTTGCGCTCGCCCCCCCTGCCGGCATTCCACTACTCGGGATGGCGATGTTGGTATAATTACATTCGGCATCCCGTGCGGCAGTCAAGCATACCAAACCCTTAGTAGAAACTACAATGTACTGGATAGGTACGGAATAAGCAGTTGTTTTGCTGGGGTTTGAAGACCTGTCTGTACTATCAGTAATGGAAATGTGTTTCTTTTTTATTTCAGTGTGTTTATATTCTGTGTATCTGGATTATTTGGATAGAATATTATCATCTCTCTGATTGGTTTGTTCTATTTTTGGGGCATAATTCTCATTGTTTGTGTGTCTGCACTGCATTAATATGTAGTCTTGGAGTGCTGCCCTCTTCCCTCTGCTGCAATTGGGGTGTGCTAACCCAAGCCAGGTATTGTGTGGCCGAGCAGCCAGCAGAGTGCCGGGTTTATCCCAAAACGGCACCTCAAAAAGGAACCCCTGTTAGTGGGAACTGGATAGGCACGAGGAGGAGATAACCAGAGGGCACAGGGGTATTGAGTGTAATTGTCCAAGCTACAGTCCGGAAATGTTTATAACAGGATCAAATGTACACATATGATTCAACCGGGATTTGATTTAAAGAATGTGGATTTCTTCGTAAAGACTTGAGCCACCAATATTATCCAAGGCAGGTGAGTTGGGCAACCTGGACTATACCCTCTCACCAACAAAGAGACACCCCAAAACACAGCACAAATGGCCTCTTATTAGTCAAATATCTGAATTGATTTTATTCCCCATATTCAGAGTAAAATCTTTAAAAATGCTTCTTACGTTATGTACAAGCAATGTTATAACCCATTGTTAAGGTTTTTTCTTATATTTCAATGTGAATCTTTTTCAGACTGTATATCCTGACCATTTATTTGGCCAGATTTGTAATGTTGTAATGTCTCAATAAAAAATTTTTTGAAACTAAAAAATGCTTCTTACATCATCAGAAAATGGTTTTTCAGAGAATCAGCATCAAAACAGTAACAGATGGTATACACTTCCACCAACCACCCTATTAGGTGTGAGCAACAGCGGAGGAGGCCAGTAATAGCGAATGGATCAGACTGCCAATACCCTATGCATTTCGTCCTTTGCATGGAACTTCCTCAGGGGTAGGATCAGAGTCTATGGGGGAGATTCAAATGTTTGAAAAGTCAGTTGGGAGTCTATTTTTCCCTATCTAATAGACAGGAAAAAACAGACACCCAACCGACTTTTCAAACATTTGAATTCCACCCTATGACTGAGAGTGGAAAATGAACATTTCACTGGGAAATTTCACAGATAAACAATTATCTCTAAGAGACTAACAGAAACTTCAGGTCCTCTGTGAGTGTGCATACATCAACAATGCAAGCTCCTGCTTGTCCAAAGGCTGCAGTGTGAATGTGATTCACGCCATTTAAGTAAAAAACAAAATCACACATACTTAGCACTCACCTACACACACATAGGCAGATCCGGGGGAAGTGGCGTTACGGAGGCAGGAGATCAGCAGCAGCACTCTGGGCCTAATACACAACCACCGCTCCTCCCTGTCTACTTTCTCTAAATCTCAGGAAGACACATATATTTCAAGTCCTTTTTACAAAGCTCTGATACAGCTGGGAACCCTACCGTAAGCCACCCAGATCCCTATTTAAGTGGGTGGAGGTTTGATGATACAGTTTGCTGGGAATTGCACCATTATGACCGTAATTTGTACCTATATTGCCGGATCTTGCTCTTAATTCTGAATGATGCCCAGTGTCTCTAGTCCACTGGAACTCCAACATTAGCTTAGCTCCAGGAAGACTGGAGACAATTTACATGTGAATCTATCCTCATCATAGGATGCGCCTTGAGTCCTAACTGGACTATTTATCAAGATGTGGTGATAAATACAATTTTCTATTGCCTTTTATCTTGTTACCACTGCATATTTGCCAGCTGGTGGCATTAGGCACACACTAGGCTTGAGTGGGGAAGAGTCCCAAACATTAATCCTGAAAGTCCTCTGCTATCCATGGGACGATCCTGCCACCTCCTATCAAGTGAGGAGAACAAGATAACTGTCAAATTGTGCATTATGCCTAGGTGATGTAACTAAATGCAGTATGTCCAATTGGCATTCAGTCAAAGTAGGAGGATCACCAATAGTTTAACACAAGATAAGTTAGTGTGGCCAGAAAGTGACCGCTAACGAACCTGAGTGCTGAGTGTTTAACATTCCTGACTGTGATCCTGTCAATTTTTATATATATTTGTTAAGTATTGAGCTCATTATCAGACCAGAAATGCGCAATATTGGAACAAATTCCCCAAATTACAGCTTGTATCACCAGTATTTGTCCTCAGTAAGAGGAGTGAATGAAAGGACACTTACGGGCTACTGACACTGCTCACAGTCTATAAGCCAAAATGGACAGTTTCTGGTTTATTTCTATTTTTCCTTTAAGCCTGAAAACTCACATAAAAGTCAGAGTAATATATGAATATTTCCATTTCATTGCCCTCTTCACTCTAACAGGCTCTCGTACACCTCACAATGCTTAATTTACCTGGCCTTAAGAAACAGCACAGTAAATCAATAGGCCTCAGTTACTCAGTCCTATTCCAAGAAATGTTTGGCTCATTCCATAGCGACTCCCCTAGAGGCATCTGCATTTGAGGGTGGCACTGCATTAACAAGCACCTCCTCCCCCCCATAGGCTAAAAGCAGTCCCGGGCATTACCAAAATATAAGAGGAGGTGGTAAAGGGGAGGAAGGGAGCACAATAGTGTATGTTATTCCTGACAAGCAGGTTAAGACTGTAGTGGGATGTGTTTATATGAGAGCTGGCTGTAACCAGCCAGTACACACAGAGCCCTCTTATTAAAGAGATGAGAAGGGGAGAATTTGAGGTATAGTAGAGATAGACATCAAGGCTGCAAATTGATGGCAGCTCTCAACACTTCAGTATCACTTTGCTGCTGCAAAGTAAGAGAAAAGAAAAAAAGAAACCTTGTCCCTCATTGTGCTGCGGAAGGTGTCTTTTCTTCTGGAAAATTACTATGTGACCTAGTTACAAGTATATATCAGCTGGGCTACAGTTCATATTTACTAAACAAAGCTATAAAATACAAATTTTCACTACAACAAACCTTCTATCCTGACTGAAGTGAATGTGACTAAAAGGTGAGAACACCTATAAAATATGCGTACATGCATGGAACATACTTTGCTTTTCCTCGCATTCAATCACCATCAAACGATACACAAAAACATTAATAAAAAAATATACACAGCCCAGGGAACAACTGTATAAAAAGAAAAAAACCCACACAGAACGTAAAGTAATGGGTTGTAGTCCAAAGTTGTCGTTTTTATGCAAGAAAGTGTATCATATGAAACAGTGGGTTTTCCTCACCTCAAATTGAGGAACGCTTTACCCAACCATATAACTCTAGTTGAAACTTTAAGAAGCTTAAAATAATAATAAGAAAAAATGAAAGAAGAAACATTTGGAAGAGGATAAATCAAGCAGCTTCCATGAGCTATAAAGGGTTAATTGTGTTCCACAGTGAAAAGTAGCTGGAACAGATAAGCCTGTCAGCTGGCACAAGTGTCCAATACCAGCAATACATCTTATGTATGAACTGCAACATCTATGGGTGTGCAAAGCATAGCCAGGGGTACAGACACATTCTGGATTTTTGGAACTGTTCCACGGAAAAACACTGCACAACCTTTACGGGATTGCATGTCTGCTTGGAAATGCTCACGGTGGAAATAGTGAAAACATCATTTACAAATCCAGCCTACAATCTGTCTTTCTCCTAAATTATTACTTGGTTCAGTTTCATATATATCCTATAAATCATGAGTGAGGAGACATCAGCATACTTCTCAGCTTATTAGGCTGGGTTAATTGGGACAGATGTATGCAAAAGAAGTGGGGTTCCGCATATGTCACAGAAGCATTCAAGCTTTTTGCTGGCTACCATCTGGGTTCTCCTCCCTTAAAGGACTCTTTAAATGCCATGCACAGCATGGCAGGTGCATAGAGCACCCATACGCTACTGTATGCATAGCAAACGGCAGTGAACAGACATATTGCCCAACCTTCCAACCCAATCGGGACAAAGCCCCTTGAGGCCAAACCCTAAAATTCAAACTGTCCCGTCTAGATCAGGACACTTGAGGGGTATGACTCGATGGGACATTTAGTTCTTATCAGCCGTAAAATATGCATCAGGACTGACAGATAAAGTCAAGGAGACTCTAAAGGACTGTAGTAATGTCAGTAGGGAAATAAACTCAGCTGGTGGTATGTAATAAATATTTATTTACCCCCGAGTTCAAACATTGAAAATAATCTTCAAGAGCACTAGTAGACTGGGGAGTAATCAAATCACTAAAACGGAAAGTGTTGCACAAAGCTCTATTTGTATAAAGCATACTGTACATATCAAACAGACACACGGGCCCCTGGCACCAGAGGTGGCCCACACCGCATACACTGCACCCATTTCTTCTATACTTACCTTTCCGGCATCCATCGACGACTGTGTCTGGGCCCCTCCTCTCCCGTATCCGTCACCGCCGCTGTTAGCACATTGAGCGCTAGAGACTCTGGCACAGTGCCAGAGTCTACAGTGCATGCGCAGGACTCCGGAAAAAGGGCGCGGTGGCCATTTTTCGGAGTCCTGCGCCTGCGCTGTAGACTCTGGCACTGTGCCAGAGTCTCAGCGCTGAGATCGCTAGCGGCGGCGGCGGTGACGGCTACGGGAGAGGAGGGGGCCCACACACGGAGTTTGCACACGGGTCCCCTCCTCTCTAGAAACGCCGCTGGTTGCACGCAGTTGTGGAAGCCGCAGAAGCCTGATTTCTAATGCGGGGGTATGCACATCTGCAAGTGGAAACCATTGATTTTACGCCAGCCACTGCAAACGTCAGCATTAGTATCTGCAATTGCATCAGCACCATGCTAGGTGCAAGAGATCCATCAGAAACAGGCTTCCCTTCTCCATACGTACGACTCATAATCACAAGGAACTATAGATACCCAACCACATCACACCCACAAGACAGGTAAGTTCCATGTGTTCGCACTGTTACCGTCAATTAACACCCAAGATCCGATCATGTTCCGCATGATTAAATCTCTGTACAGAGATCTGTCACACTCAGAATCTGTCCCAAAGTACATAAATACTGCACCAATGCCTGATTAAATTAAAGCCAGGGAATCCTCCTATATCACAGGTTCTCAAACTCAGTCCCAAGGACCAAAACAGTTCATGTTTTCCAGGACCATTAAAGAATCACAAGTGAAATAATTAGCTTCACCTGCGGATCTTTTGAAATGTGTCAGTGAGTAATGAATACACCTGTGCACCTGCTAGGTGACCTGGAAAACATGGAACCTAAGGACCGAACTTTAAAACCACTGTCTTATATGTCACAAAGTCCTATTTATTTCACAATGCTTTGTTACTACTGTACATAAGGATGATGCAGTTCACATCATGGCCCATCCCGCTTTGTGGTAGATAAGGAGTTCTGGGAGAATGTCCTGCTTTCTCAGAGGTCTTGGAGTTCTACCCCTTACTCCTGTGTCTACCTGACAATCAGGGTGAATAGGCACCTATGGTATACACCAAGAACGATCACTGAAAGTAAAGTCTGAGGTCAGGTTTCAGAACCACTTGTAAAAAAACTTAAAGCTAGTAGGAAAACAGATTTCATAGCAGCCTACAGACCAATCTTAATTATCTATGGGATGATGGGTTAGAGAATGTGAGAGTACACAACCCATCATATGAACATCTTATCACCTACAGTACTTATCCAAAATAATACAAAGACACAATGAGTGTCATTCTAAAGTTGCAGTCAATACATGAATGTTTCAGACATATCTTTTGCACCCAGTGTAGACTGATCCATGATTTATTTATTATTTATTAAGCTTCTTATATAACGCAGCAAATTCTGTTGCGCTTTACAATTGGAAACAACAGAAATACAACAAAACTGGGTAATAACAGAAAGACATAGAGGTAGGAAGGCCCTGCTCGCAAGTTTACAATCTATAGGTATAGGATGATGGGTATCTAACTAGGTGTATGGATGGGGAGGACAGACGCACAGCAAAATGTATACAATTCTGCAAATGACTGCCCAACTCTGCATCAGGCAGGCACAATATAAGCAACTACTGTGATATAAGGATCACTGATCCCGGGAGCTGCACATCTCTGCTGTTCAGGTGAGCATGAGTAGAAACCCCAGGTCACGACAGGCTTACTTTTTTCCTACAAGTCCTTTTTTTGTTAAGGAAGTTAAAATGCTGTAATGAAACCCCCAAATACATGGATACATGCATTGGCCTGGGTGGATTAGTGGCTAGTCTTAACTATCCCAATGTTCATTCTAGAGTTGTAAAATAATAAAACTAGAGTATTTTTTAATGATAAACTTGGTACACGCATATACAATTGTGGGGCTGATCAGCCTGACAGTTGTATAGGGTGTACTACGTTTTACAGACGATCGGGATCCATGCGCCCAGCATACCAGCGCCAGGATCCCGACCGCTAGAATGCCGGCAGCGGGGTGAGCGCAAAAGAGCTCCTTGTGGGATCGTTGCACATGCCACGCTGCGGGCACGGTGGCACGCTATGCATGCCACGCTATTTATTCTCCCTCTAGGGGGGTCGTGGACACCCCAAGAGGGAGAATAGTTGTTGGTAAGCCGGCTGTTGGGATCCCAGCGCCAGTATGCTGAGCGCCGGGATCCCGACAGCCGGCATATCAAATGCCTCCTGTTGTGTAGGTGTCCAGTATATGCAGGAGCGTTAGCCGATAAATGTCTTAAACGCTCCGGAAATGGCCAGATCGGGAGGTGGCATATTATGGAAAGGTTAATATTTTAGATGCACAACCTTCCAATTCCATAAAAGAACATACACACTGAGCTAATTCTAGGGGGTCAAACTGATCAGATAAACACTCCAGGGATCGGAGCGTTCAATACGATCAGCAGAGTGATTGTCATAGTGTATACCCAGCATTAGTTTGACTTGAACCCTGCAACATTACAAACTGTGTAAACTTCAAAATAGCAACTTCTGACCCAAACAGTTATAGCTGGACATCAGCTGCATCTGAACATAGTTTAGGCGACTCAGGTGTGGGTTTGGGTGGGTTTGGGTGGATTGTGGGTGGTGTTTATTTTCTCCTAACATTTTGCATTTTGAGATGTTGGGAGTTAAGGTCCATACACATTAGACGATGTCACTCTGTGAGCAACATCGTCCAATGTTTCCCCCTCCCGGGCCGGCAGGTCGGCGGCCGCCTGTACACACTGAGTGATATGACTGCTCATATCGCTCAGTGACATCACGCCTACGCCAGCCCTGCATGCAGGTCGTGGACGACAGTCCAGATCCTGCATGCATGCCCTACCGACAGCTACAATCGTTGCCGACCCACGAGGCCGCGCATCGGTTGTCGCTGGCGGCATACACACTTGCCGATAAAATGAGCAACGTCGCTCAGGGAGGGGGAAAATGAGCGACGTCGCTCATTTTATCGGCAAGTGTGTATGGACCTTTATATTGTCCTTCAAATAGGCCTGACTGGATGTGAATCCATTGGCCACATCGAAAATTGCAATTGTGCAAAATTTGACGTGCTGTGCATGTGCACATATTGCGTCCAAACTTTAAATTTCACATATCTTGCCCCTGCATTTAACTTCCACTTCTACAGGCTGGTTGGGGGACTTCACAAGTAAGTTAATTTTTGAGATTATTACTATGTAAAATGTGTGAGCTATGGGCCTAATTCAGTGAGCATTGCAAATTCTGCTAATTAGCAGACTTTGCAATCCTTTGGAGCGCATGCTGGGGGCCGCCCATCGTAGGGCAAGGCCGCCAAGCATGCTGACCGCCGCCTACCCCCCTTGTTAGCAGAAACTAGGGTTGCCGCTTGCCGGAGCAGGAGGCCCGCAGCCATGTTTCTGATCGCGGTGGCTGCATGTGACGTCACGCGGCCGCCGTGATTAGGCCCACGCCAAGCTCCTCTTTCTAAAACACCGCCCCCATTTGCCACCCTCCGCCCGCGCAACACTCTGTCTCCGCCTAGGAAATGGAGCATAACCCCCCCCCCCTACCCGCGAACGCCTCTGCCTGAGGCAGAGGCCATCGCATTTTCTGCAGCTACTCCACAGAAAATGAGTGAGCATGCGCAGGACGGGTGCTGCGCATGCGGACGCATCTTTTTAGCAATTTTTGCGGTTGAATCACGTTTTGTGATACAACCTGAATTAGGCCCTATATACAGAGTTTGACTCAGCTGCAGGCCATTATAGCTAGGTTTCCTGTTGGCCTCTTCATACTCCAGTCCTGTCCACTGTTTTAATATCAATGAACCATTCACCATTTATTGTTCGTATAAACCATAAGAAGCCATGATACGTCTGTCATTAAGAGGTTAATGTACTCATTAGCTCAGCTTGGGCAGTCAGCTGAAAACATGGGGAGTCATTAAGGGTCTGTTTACTCTCCCCTGCGCCATGGATACGTAATGCTGCACAGGGCGACTTGGAGCGTATGGCTGAGTGAGTCATCCTGCAGTGACATTTGTACAGGCATGCTCAATCAGACAGACGGACAGAGGGCTCAGTGTGCACAGAGTCTATATTACAGCTCTGTGCGTCTGTACATACTCAGTCTGCTCATTGAACATACAGTGCATCACTATGTGTCACTGCTTGTATGACTCTGTGTATTGTATACCTGTATATATATATACATATTTATCTGCATAAAGACATGCTTATACACACTTGCACACTTACATAAATGTATAATTGGTGATGGAAGGTTAAGAGAATTCTTATCCTTTTTGTGTCATTATGTTTGAAAGCATTTATGTGTATTTACGTTTACATTAAGACTAATTTGTGCATCACAAAACTGCGACCTGCAATGTTTTATCTGCGCAAGTGCACCTACTTGTCCACTGAGCATTTTCCTTGGCCTTTGGAAGCGTTCCCACTCAGTCTGTGTCTAGTTTTGTGGGCAGAAGGATGCTCCAGAAAATGCACATGGTGGAAAAAGTAAACATGTCCATTTTAGGTCTGTCCCTTACATTACCTGAAACATGTCCATTGGTTTAACTTTATATATATCCAGTGGCGTAGCAATAGTCCCCGTGGTGGCTTGGGGCACCTCTAGCGAGCGGCAGTCGCCAGTGGCGCCCAATCAGGGAGAGGTGTGGGCTCCTGTCTGTGTGTAAGATGGTGTGTAGCTGGGAGGACAGTAGCTGCAGTGGCCCTGGGACCCCTCTGACTACCGTCTCTAAACTCCCCTGAGTCCACGTGGTAAGCTTATAGTTTAAGGTCTGGGGCACACTAGGGGCAGGAAAGATGCGGAGAGCCTGCGGGAGGGTATGAGACACACATGCGCATGTCTGGCAAAAGCATCTGATCTGAAGTCACACATGAGAGGGGCCAGTTCGGACAGAAGCTGAATATTTGGTGCTCATACAGACCAGGTCCCATGGCGGCTTGTTACTATAATAAGCAGCAGAAGACGCCAAGCCTATATAGATGTTGAGTATTTTTGGCAAGGGAGCAGAAAGTTTACAATTACACCATTGCATATATGGGTGTGATAGGTAATCCCGGCTTTCGAGATGTCGCGGCATCACAATTTTTTAAATGCTGACTTGGGGCGGCTAGGGCTAAGATAGTGAGGGAGGGCTATGATAGTGGGAGGTGGCGGCTATGGCTAATCACAAGGGGTAGTAGCTGGGGCTAAGACTCGTGGGGGGGGGGGGGCGGCTATGGCTAACCCCTCTGTAGTGCCTAACCCTAAACCTCCCACCCGGACCCTAACCTTTACTCCAATACTTACCTTCGGGATTCCGGCGGTTGTGGTTCCAGCGCCGGGATTCCGAGTGGTGTTGAGATTCTAGCGTTGGTCACCTGACCGGCGGCATCTATAATGCCAGGCAGCTGACCACATCTCGTATACATCTTATATTAATCATGATTGCAAGGTGTACTTATCTGTACTGTTTGCTGGCACCCTGGAGTAGTCTACCAGGGATAGGTTCTGGGTCAGTGAAATCTGCAGGATAGTAGTCACATGATAGAAAAGAATAACTCTTATGGTGCCCAAACACTTATGAGTTAATCAGTGCTATCCTTCGATTTCGACCACATCTGTGAGAGAAATCGGGGGATTGTATGCACATTTTAGGTACCTTTCAACGCGATGCACGGGCACGCAGGTCGAATCTCGCGTCTCAAGATATTATGTGCTGCACTTAATATTTCTCGCATCGCACTGCGATCGCATATGGTTTTAAAACCACATGAGATATATCGCACTGCAATGTACGATGGGCACCCACCGGGAACGGCCAGAGGCTGCTCCCACTCAGCGGTGACGTGCCCATCACGTGATTACCATGCGATCTATCGCATGATTGCATGGTAATCACTTTGGCAGTTCAGGTGCGATTTCATTGCACCTGAACTTGCCGGTGCGATGTCGCGTCGCGGGGCATCGCACAAGTGTATGGGCAGCATTAAACTGCAGGTGTACTCGAGATGCTGGTAGATAAATGTGCTTTGAGTATGGACTCTGTCTATGTAAACTATTATTATCTAGTTAGCTGCAGATTTGATATGTGTCCTACGTACCCTTTGTGCTCTGCACATTAAGATCTTTTGAAGATAAAGACTAATTATAATTCAGCAGCATTAAATAATTAAATTGTCCTGCAGTTTCGTTCCCTGCCGCACAATCTGAAAGCAACAAAAAATGTTGAAAACCTGAACTTGTTATAAAACAATCCATTTGTGCAAAGTTCTGACCAAACTGAGTATTCCAAATGAAGTCTCTTAAGAATAAGCTGTTAACACTTTGATTTCCAGACTGCTTACATTAAAGGGGATATTGGGGTTAATTCAGTAAGGATAGCAAATTCTGCTAATCAGCAGAATTTGCTATCCTTTTGCACGCATGCTGGGGGCCGCCCAGCATGCTGACCGGCACCTCCCCCCCTGCTACAAGCAGAAATTGTGATCGCCTTGCAATTTCTGCTTATTAGCAGAAACTAAGGTTGACTCCTGCCGGCGCAGCTTAGCTGCGGCTGCAGGAGTCCCAGCGCTATCTTACCTGTCGCGGCGGCTGTGACGTCTCGCAGCTGCCGCAACCATGCCCCCGTTCGCACCGCACAGCCCACCGTTCAGGTTGCCCCGCCCCCGCAACGCTCCATTTCCTCCCAGAAAATGGAGTGTTGCCGCCCCTTCTGCCCAGCAACCGCCTCAGCCTGATTGACAGGCAGTGGTGACCGCATTTTCTGCGGCCCCAAGCAGAAAATGTGGACGCATGCACAGTAGGGCCCGCTGCGCATGTGCTCGCGGCACCCCCGCAAAAATTCCGGCCGGATCGCAATTTGCGATCCGACTTGAATTAGCCCCATTGTGCCTTATTCTGCTTCAGTTGCAATTTTGCAAAACTGCAGATTGGCTGATTATTAGACAACTGCGCATGCTCTGTGACCTTATTGTGTGTGCATGAAAGTTGACATGCGAATGCAATGTGATCGCAGGATCAGCAATCTGCATTCACAAGTGTCCATTTATGGGAGGTTACATGGCGTTTGCAGAGAGTGGCTGAAAATACACAGGCGTATCATGGCCGTTTTCGGGGCAATGCATCTGACGTCAGCTGCGATTACTACGATTGAAAACATGGCGCCGCTACAACTGCAGCCGCGTAGGCATGGGTCAAGCGGTATTGTAGATGGTGGTTGACGGTTCTCGGTTTCTGCATCGCAATTATGAGAATGCATACGCAAATTTGCAAATGCATGGGTAGGCGTTTTTACCTTTCTGGGCGGCAGTTTCTGTCTCAATAGCGATCCAACCTGAATAAGGCCCTTTGCTCTGAATTTCAGTTTATACCCAGTATGTACCTTTGAAAGTAGACCTGTCACACTGTCATCTTTAAAACATAATATAAGGAAACCATTCCTTCCAACGAACCACAGTGGATATGCTTTCCTTTCAACCAACTATGATGCTTGCCAAATTGTTAATTAAGTCTGGCGGTCATCTACATACAATGGAGGCAGCCATTTTGAAAATGCAGCCTATGCTTCTTCATTAATTAACAAATAAATAAATAAATAAATAGTATTCTTGACAGAACTTTTGGTCGTTGGAGTCTGTGTAGTTTCAGATGTAGGGAGTCAACCGGTGTCCACAATTGATGCTTATTACTTTTGGTGCACCCAGCCCCTATAACACCCACCTCTTTTCCAGCAAAGTAGTGTGGCCTGTGCCAAGGCAGAAGTGATGAAGGGAATGATTTGTCCTGCGTGCCGGAAGAGATGGGCATGGCACGGGACACCCACTTCTGGAGTGCGCACAGCTGTCCCTCTCTGGCCGCTACTGATGTTAAGAGCTACTGTATGTAATTGGCTATGAGATGCTCTTCCCGCCCACTAAAAACTGAGGCCATCTCGTTGGAGTTGTTTACAGTAAGGTACTCAGAGCAGAAAAGGGCAAGCAGAATATAATCAGGAAGCTGCCTAATAAGCAAGTCATGGTTTCAGCAGCTATTTTGTCAGTTATGCTACAAAGCTACAAGACAGTCCAGTTCCTGTTAGATATGGATGTAATTAGTGAATCTGCGCCTGGGCATGAGATGGCAGCCTTGTTAGGTAATCACAACAGAGTCAAATAATATTTACAGCTTTATGTCTCCGGGTACAAAATAAGCATCTGAAAGGAGTTAATAATTGATAAAATAAATAATTGTATTTTCTAGTCTGTCAGTTGCAGCCATGTGATCTCTTAAAACACCTTTAGAAGTAGATTTTAGTGCCATTGCACCATCCCAGAGTCTGAAGTCACATTAAGCAACTGACAAAGGCTTGAGCCGTGACCATGGTGATAACACATTAGTCCAAGTAATGGGGACATGGCTACTGGTACATTTGATGTCACCAACTAAATGTCACCTTGAAAAAATCCTTTCATTTTTGCCAGCACTCCCTTTATTTAGATGATAACTAAAGCTGTTTTTGTAAAAGAAAAATTAAACATTTATTTCCACCAAAGTATCAGGCCACTTACAGTTATTGGGGGTAATTCCAAGTTGATCGCAGCAGGAAATTTTTTAGCAGTTAGGCAAAACCATGTGCACTGCAGGGGGGGACAGATATAACATGTGCAGAGAGAGTTAGATTTGGGTGGGTTATTTTGTTTCTGTGCAGGGTAAATACTGGCTGCTTTATTTTTACACTGCAATTTAGATTGCAGATTGAACTCACCACACCCAAATCTATCTCTCTCTGCACATGTTATATCTGCCCCCCCTGCAGTGCACATGGTTTTGCCCAACTGCTAAAAAATTTCCTGCTGCGATCAACTTGGAATTACCCCCCTTGATCTTTCCCTATGTGCAGTGAGTAACTGATAGCATCATATAGTGCGTAATAAAAATGAATAAGGATTGGCTATTTATAAGGAAACACAAGCTATGGCAACAGATCTTTTGTCGCTGTTTGAAGCATTTTCCTAATATGACTGTCTTGACCACTGGGGGAATTATTTACTAGCAAAGTATTTATTTGCTGTTACCTATAGCATACAGTACCTCACAAAATTGACCTGATGAAAAATTGTAGCATGCCCATAAAAGGGGTGTAATCCCAGAATGACTTGGAACTTCTCACACAGAGCACCATCAGGGTCCCACCCATTCCCCCAACACAGTAGGCATGGACTTGATGACACAAATCTCTACGTATTGCATCATTGTAGTGAGGGGTGGGATTGTGGTGATAAAAGTAATGTCACTACGCTGCCCATGCACTGGCACCCTGGATCTGGAGTAGTTACAACTAGGCAAGTATGGTGTAATAACCCAGGAGCCCAGGATGAGACTTTTATTGTGTAGGCCACCACCCAGTGGCTCAATGAAGAGCTCCTGAAGATAGAAGACGCCATGGAAGTCCTGGATAGGTGGCAGCCATGCAAAAGAGCTTAATAGCCGCCGCCGACCCCCCAGGTGGCGAATGCACGCCGCCCGCTGCCGAACTCTGCAAGGGGAGGGGCCCCTCTCTTCTCCTCCAGCCGGACCACATGTTTTATGTTGCAGTCAACGGACGGCCGTAGTACACGGCTCTGCTGGCAGCGCCCCCCTCTGCCATGCCTGTCACGGCTCCCACGGCATGCGCCCTGCTCGTCCCACCCTTGTTACGCCACTGCACATAATGCCATCTAGAGATGGTATTAGGTTTGTTAAAAATACCAGTTCTGCATAAAACTCATGAAGTCTGCAGGATAAGAACTCAGACATGAATAGGTGGAGATATCTGTGAGTTCTCTGCACTTTTTAATTAAATACAGAGAAAAGAAATGTCTATCTCCAGTAAAGTTCAATATGCCTCCCTTATTACTCCATAATATTAATAAACCCCTACTTCTGATAATATTAATATGCACCCCATCCCTAAAATAACCCTAATCCATCTACCACTCCACATACAAGTTACATTAACACATACTCAGCTGGAAGATTGCTCTCTGGTCTATGCGGCACAGACTGTGCCCCCTGCGGAAGAGACTCTGGAGTAGAGGAGAGGATGGGGCAGGAATTAGGAGAGGAGAAGGACTGAGATAGGGTCAGGGGTTAAAGTGAGCCGGAACGGGGCGGAACTGCGTTCCGTCAGTTCCACTTGCGTTCCGTCTCCTACGGCTCACCTAAACCGATGTGTGCCGGCGCCGCAGGGAGATGCTGGGCGCCCGCTGAGATTGTGTTATCAGCGGCGCCCGGCTCTCCCTGCACAACGGAAGTCGGCGGCAGGAACTCAGTACTGAGCTCCTGCTTCCGGCTCCTGGCTCTGTCAATGTGCGCTATGAGAGAGACGTCATGACGTCTTTCTCATAGTGCTGGGGAGCGGAGTGAAGCGGACGCCAGGAGGATCACAGCGGGAGCGGGGATTGGTAAGTATGGTTTTTTTGTTTGTTTTTTAAACGTGTGACTACTACTGGGGGCATAACTACAGGGGGCTAAACTACAGGGACTAACTACAAGGGGGCAAGCTACTGGGGGCATTACTACTTGGGGTAAACTACATGGGGAAATCCTACAGGGGCGCATTACTACTGAGGGCATAACTACAGGGGCACATTACTACTGGGGGCATAACTACTGGGGCGCATTACTACTGGGGGAATAGCTACAGGGGCATTACTACTGGGGGCATAACTACAGGGGCTAAACTACTGGGGGCATTACTACTTGGCGCAAACTACTGGGGCAAACTACATGGGGCTAAACTACAGGGGCGCATTACTACTGGGGGCATAACTACTGGGGCGCATTACTACTGGGGGAATAGCTACAGGGGCATTACTACTGGGGGCAAAACTACAGGGGCTAAACTACTGGGGGCATTACTACTTGGCGCAAACTACTGGGGCAAACTACATGGGGCTAAACTACAGGGGCGCATTACTACTGGGGCGCATTACTAATGGGGGAATAACTACAGGGGCATTACTACTGGGGGCAAAACTACAGGGGCTAAACTACTGGGGGCATTACTACTTGGCGCAAACTACTGGGGCAAACTACATAGGGCTAAACTACAGGTGCGCATTACTACTGGGGGCATAACTACAGGGGCGCATTACTACTGGGGGCATAACTACAGGGGCATTACTAGGGGCAAACTACTGAGGGCAAACTACATGGGGCTAAACAAAAGGGGCGCATTACTACTGGGGGCATAACTACAGGGGTGCATTACTACTGGGGGCATAACTACAGGGGCATTACTAGGGGCAAACTACACTGGGCTAAACTACAGGGGCACATTACTACTGGGGCATAACTACAGGGGCGCATTACTACTGGGGGCATAACTACAGGGGGGCATTACCACTTGGGGCAAACTACATGGGGTTAAACTACATGGGCTAAACGACTGGGGGCATTACTACAGGCGACATTACTACTGGGGGCAATACTACACAGGGGCATTACTATTAAGGGCATTACTAATGGGGGCACTACTAATGAGGGCATTGTAAAGGGGGAACTTCATAAGAGGCATCAATCCTGGGGACATAAGGGGCACTACTACTGGGGGCATTGCATAAGGGGCACCACTACTATGGGCTCTATATAAGGGGCACTACCACTGTGGGCACTACCAGTACAGTGGACATTGCATAAGGAGCACTACTACTGTGGGCGTTGTAAAAGGGGCGCTACTGCTGTGGGCATTGTGTATTACGGGATGCTACTACTGTCGGCATTATGTGTATTAGGGGTGCTACTACTGTGGGCATTATTACTATTGTGTGACCATGCCCCTTTCTTTTTAGACCACGCCCCCTTTTTGGGCGCGCACAATACCTTTATTGCATAGGCGCCGGGGGAGGGGGAGTTCCACCACCTCTCTTGGACTACTTTAGGCACTGGATAGGGTGTATAAGGGGGCGGGGTCTCAGGAAGAGAAGAACATATATCTGTATAAGTGAAAGGGTGTGGCCTCCAGAGGTGGCAGGCAGAGTGTGTGACCTCAGGGCAGCCCAACATGCTCCCTGCAGCATATAACAATTATGAAAGTTGCCTGACCCTGTGAGTGGGTAGTCTGTGGCACCTGTGTTCCCCCTGCACAGTGTAGTTACTTCTGTTCTAGAGTGTCAGAGAAGGCAGCACAGAGCCTTTGAATTCCTGAATGCTCCAAGAGAGATCCATAGTATGTGGTTTTGACATGTCAGGAGATGTGGCTTGATAGTGTTAGAACTACTACAGTTCCCACACAAAATTCATACACAAAATAGGACTTTAATGAAGTGTCAGCCTGCCTGTGTCTGGACAGTGGCCCTCATTCTGAGTTGATCGCTCGCTAGCTGCTTTTAGCAGCAGTGCTCACGCTAAGCCGCCGCCCTCTGGGAGTGTATCTTAGCTTAGCAGAAGTGCGAACGAAAGATTAGCAGAACTGCACAGGAAAAATGTCATGCCGTTTCTGAGTAGCTCCAGACCTACTCCTATCTTGCGATGACTGCAGTCTGTTTAGTTCCTGGTTTGACGTCACAAACACGCCCTGTGTTCGGCCAGCCACTCCCCCGTTTCTCCAGCCACTCCTGCGTTTTTGCCTGGCACACCTGCGTTTTTTAGCACACTCCCTGAAAACGCAGAGTTGCCGCCCAGGAACACACACTTCCTGTCAATCATACTACGAACACTCAAGCGACTGAAAAACGTTGCTCGAGCTTGGGTAAAACTACAAAGTTTTGTAAGAAAGTACTTAGCGCATGCGCAGAATTGCATTTTCACTTGATCGCTGCGCTGCGAAAAACGTCAGCGAGCGATCAACTCGGAATGAGGGCCAGTGTTACTGAGACACATTTCTCATGAAAAATACTATTAAATACATCAGTTGATTTAAAATATGAAATGGGACTTTTCATAAAGCAGACCTATTGCAAATATCATGCAAGTAGTTCACAGAAGCCACAGTAATAGTAGTTATACAGTAGTATCCATAGGGACAGATGTGTAAGCATTTTTTGTGTACACGTGCAGCAAAAAAAAAAATGCAATTTGTGTAAAATAAACAAGAGCAATAAGTCTATATTGTCATTGTCAACCTTTTCACTACATCTACGTCCCCTCTGAAATACCGTATATGCTGCATGGGAACCAAATTTCTTCTATAGATGACTTGTGTCTCCTACAACTTGGAATAAAGCCACAATTTCCAAAGCATTACCAGCTGAATAATTTATCACTGTAAGCATCCATATGAAAGTAGCATCTCCCAGAAAAATTGTACATTAATGTAATGGCTATTTTTGTGCGTGTAGCCTAATGCTAATGAAAATGTCAATTAACTGTCCAGAAATCAGCTCATCTCACCTAATTCTGTTGTTCCACTTTCCACGGAACATTAAAGTGTGACAATGACATCAATTCCAGTACATTGTGTCTTTGAATCCAGGGGCACGTTACAGGAAAACAACAAACAGTTCTTACAATACCAACAGTTCAGCTCTTAGCTATTATTTTAGTTGGGAATATGAAGCAGAATTTGTTTGCATGGCATAAAAGCTGCACATTAGTTAATCAAAACATAAACCAGTACGGATGGTGTAATGGTTAGCATTACTGCCTCACATCACTGAGGTCATGGGTTTGTTTCCAATCATGGCCCTAACTGTGTGGAGTTTGTGTATTCTCCCCGTACTTGCGTGGTTTTCCTCCAGTTTCCTCCCACAATCCAAAAATATGCCGGTAGGTTAATTGGATCCCAGCAAAAAATTAACCCTCGTGTGTGCGTGTTGCAGGGAATATAGAGTGTAAGCACCACTGGGGCAGGGACTGAGGTGAATGGAAAAATATTCTCTGTAAAGTGCTGCGGAATATGTGTGCGCTATATAAATAACTGATAATAAATAAGCCACTCCTAAATATATTGCTGAGAAGTGAACCACACTGACTATATGGCAAGGAAATTTTTTATCTGTGTTCCTGAAAATATGCTTTCATCCTATACGTGTTTATATGTAAGGTAGAAATGAATCACAATTTGGTGGAAAACCCTCATGAATGTTAACTTTAATCAAAAGCCTGCAGAATACACAAGGCTGTATTTATTATCTGTCAGTGTTGCAGATATATTCTAAAATGCCATAATGTTCCACAGTGGGGGAAATAAAGTATATCTAAAACAGTTGCATACAAGGCAAGGTAGAGAAAAGAAATGCAGACATAAAAATGGAGCAGCAGTCCCCCACCCATACTTTTTTCTCTATTATTTTTTCTCTACTGGGGGTGTGGCCACGCCTGCCCTAAAAATTACCCAGGCCCGGCTGAGCTCTCTACAGCCCTGCCTGTAGGTAAAGGAAATGTTACATAAGAAGAGGTTGCAGTAGTTCTGGTACATTATCATGCATGCACTACCAGTATTTACTATATATATATATTTATCAAGGGGCATGCACTCTCCAATGGTTAGGCAAACCAGTGCGGTGGATTGTCACAAACTAAACATAGGCCCTTTCCAATGCATTCTCCCAGTGGGCCCTTCATCCCCCAGTCCGACACCGATTGTCGTGGAAAGCACCTCCACACATACAGCGTAACTGCCACTGTTACTATGAAGCCCACAATCACAATACCTGACAATCCCTTAGCTGTAATCAGACCGTCAAAATTTGACAACCCTTACATTTTTAAAACTTGTTTCTTGTTTCTTTGATCCTAGTAGTTTAAATGCCTTCTACAATATTTAGAAATTAGAAGTAATAGGACTGAGAGAAAGACAGGATTTGAGATGCAAAGTAGTGGCAACGTCAATGGTGAAGCAGCAGGCTTGAAAGAGCGGATATTGTGGTGTTGATGTTGACATGAGGAGAAGTGGTGACTATGGAAAATTGGACACATTGAGCTTTAGGCAGCAGCGGAACTGCCATGCCAGAATAGTAAAGAGACTGTTAGTCTCACAAGACACTACAGAATGGGAGAGATCAAGGGATTAAAGACAGATTTGGGTGTTGCCAGTACAGAGGTGGTTCTGGTGGCTGAAATTGTACATTAATTCACCAAGAGAAGATGTGTATAGTGAGAATATCAGAGAGCAGAGAATAGATCCTTGTGCAAACTGAACAGATAAGAGATGCGGAAGATGTGCTACTGGTAGCGACATGGAGGAATAAGTTGAATATGTAGGAAGTGAATCAGGAAAGAACTGTGTCCCAAAGACAAATAAAGTGAAGGTTATGGAAGAGATGATAGTGACAACAGCAGCTAGAGGTCCAAAAGGATAAGTATGGAGAATGAGTATGATACATTTATTTATACATTTCGCATACCTTATGTTGCCGACATGATTATTATAAAACAACCTGTGTGGAGCAAAAATGGGTGACAACATGGATGACTTCCCAACAAATGAAAAAACAAAAAAACAAAAAACAAATTGAGGTAAAATGAGCCATGCCCCTGATCTACCCAGGTCACTTTCCTCATCCACCCAACCACCCCTATTTAGGCATGAACTCTGTTCCCCATTGCATTAAACATGACACATTTCACACTGAATCGCATCATCGTAGTCTTACCCTGCTACCTCATGTTCACGTCCCGCTCACCCACGTGGAGGCCACGCCCCTGTAATGCCGACCCGGCTGCCCCATGTGGGAGGGAAAGTCGTCAAGCCTAATACATGTAAGAGCATTTATATGTGCAAAAATACCTATGTAATCAAAAACACAAATCAACCAACCATCCCAATTTTGGAGGGACAGTCACAATTTTAGGACTCTGCCCCCATCACATTTGGGAGTGCATTTGCCAGGCAGGGAGGTATGTCTCATTCATGAAAGTTCGGCATAGCAGTGAAAGTGTGATTAGAGCGAATCAGAATGTTATAAGGGATTTTGTAACACACCATGCCATCAGGAGTGGGGTCACGCTCCCTCAGTGACATGGACATGCCCCCTGTCCAGATTGTTGCACTCGAAATGCTGGGAAGTATGAAAACATTCACACAATACTACACAATGTAACACACCATGTGTGACACATGTATTGAAGCCAGCGCCAAAGTGTGCTCATGATTAATTTCATTAAGCTATATATAGTTGAAATGAATTAGTGGCTAAAGTGGATGCATGCAAATTTTACAGGTACGCTTGGCAAAAATGTAATGCAGGTACACATCTATGTACAGCAAGTGCCCGTTCTGCAAAACTAAATACAGGTTGAGTATCCCTTATCCAAAATGCTTGGGACCAGAGGTATTTTGGATATCGGATTTTTCCGTATTTTGGAATAATTGCATACCATAATGAGATATCATGGTGATGGGACCTAAATCTAAACACAGAATGCATTTATGTTACATATACACCTTATACACACAGCCTGAAGGTCATTTTAGCCAATATTTTTTATAACTTTGTACATTAAACAAAGTGTGTCTACATTCACACAATTCATTTATATTTCATATACACCTTATACACACAGCCTGAAGGTCATGTAATACAATATTTTTAATAACATTGTGTATTAAACAAAGTTTGTGTACATTGAGCCATCAAAAAACAAAAGTTTCACTATCTCACTCTCACTCAAAAAAGTCCGTATTTCGGAATATTCCGTATTTCGGATATTTGGATATGGGATACTCAACCTGTATGCAGTTTTCTGTTAGTAGATCACTTTTACACAACATTAGAAATTGGCACAAATAAGACTGCTTCTTTTTTTTAGTTTTTTTTTTTTTATCATCCTCCATAATGCTGTTACAAGGTGAGGCTGTGAGACTGTGAGATATTAAAGCAGGAATTTGTATCCAGGAGCAGCCACACACAACTCACACAGGATCCCGTTTAATAAAGCTAGGTCCTAATAGGCACATTTTAAACCTTCGACCTCGCTAGTTCAATTTACCCTTGACATGAATGGTGCTCTGTGAGAGCATGAGCTGATTAGGCTGTTCATATTCACAAATCCTTGCTTAGTAATTAAGTAAACCACACAAGGCCCCCTGCTTATTCTATCCTATGGATTTAACCCATCAAAAGCCATGTGCTGCTACAATTTTTATTTATTTATTTATACAGGCAATCAAATCATACATACTGTAACTCAAGAGTCCTAAATACCATTGATGTGAAAGCTAGAAATTAGGCAGGCCATTCTTCTTACCTCTCATACTTACTAAGTTTTCTCCCCTACCTATTCAGCCGGTGGTTACTAAGGATTGGCTTCCCAAATCTGTACTGATGATCATATTTGCAGTATGAAAAAAGGGTAAAAGAAGCATACCTACGCAGTTTACGGCACAAGGGCTTGCTGGTACCAATAGTGCCACATGCAAGAATGCTTATCTTTACCTAAATTATTAACCCAGCACACGGGTGTGTGTATATAACAAACAAGATAGAGCTGTGTCACATTATTGCAGGGTAATCCACCACTACGGGTTCCACTGTTAATAGTGTCACAAGCCCATCCTGTCATAAGCCTGTGCTAGAGGCAGCTTCTGTGGGGTTGGTATCGGGTGACCGGTGGTTGGGAGACCGCCGGCCACCGTACCATCACCGGGATCCTTTCTTTCGGATGGCCGCTGGGGAGAAGGGGGGCTGCGCTCGCCACGCAGCGGGCACGGTGGCTCGCCACAGGTTCTATTCCCACTCTATGGGAATATCGTGGACACCCAGGAGTGGGAATAGTTGGCCGCCATGCTGACCGGCAGGCTAGTCAGTGTTTGTGATGCCGGCGCAGGTATTGTGACAGCTGTCTCCTGACTGACGGTCACATAACTGCATCCCCTTCTGTGAGGACATGCACAGCACATCCCAGATATTTCAGAACCAGTCCAGGCTAATAGCGGGAAGGAGGAGGTGGGGTTGTGCTACATTTAATTAGCCTATTATTGATTTCATTCTACATTAAGATGCCAGTCATCATCCTCACTATCATCATCAAAAGTATTGAATGTAAGGATGGCCTGGGAAGTTTTCTTATATGTATACTTATATGTATTTAATACTACCCACAAATGGCCTGTAAATCCATATTCAGAGACTCTACATACAGTAGTTTTTTATTAGGAGCCCGGAAAATCTGATATGTACACTACGTGGTGTATCATGAGCTAAGCTCAAACTATATTTTATGTCACATGTCAGATTTATATCTTATTTCTTCAGGGCAATGAGAAAGTATTCCTGGCATTCCCAAGACTCTAAAAAACGTTTTATATGTATTAAGAAAACAAGAACAATTTAACATCTAAAGGGAACTATGGTGACTAAAACCCTTGTGCTGTGCCAAACCATGTGCTGTCTGAACACGTTTTTGGATAAACCTTTAAATAAAACGTAACATTTTTACTGGAAATCCTCCATCTTGCCAGCTTTGTGTTTGTTTTTAGATAGTTATTTTGTCATTGTAGGTGTTGAGGTTTGGAACGCAATACAAAGTATAAATTATTGTCTGAAAAAGACAACTAACTTATAGACTAACCTGAAGCTCTTCCCCTAATGGTCTCCTGTAATCACGTCCAATAAGTCAATGGATACAGGAAAAAAAAATAGGAACATTCCCAAGATACACACCTAACTCTTCTGTGCCCAGGTCATGTCTGGATCCGTCCAGTCCACACCCTAAAATGCGACTCCTGGGTCCTCAATACAATAAGGCGCAACAAGTCACAGCTCTCCACTGATAACTTGAGGACTGTTGGGTGGTAGAACTCAATTATACTTTGATTAGCTTTATGATGGGATTGAAAACCCATCCCAACAAATCACAGCAAGAATGGTTTAAACCAGGCCTGGCCAACCTGTGGCTCTCGAGCTGTTGTGAAACTACACATCCCTGCATGCCCTGCCACAAATTTAGCATTCCCAAATAGCAAAACTATGGCAGGGAATGCTGAGACTTGCAGTTTCACAACAGCTGGAGAGCCACAGGTTGGCCAGGCCTGGTTTAACCAGTTCTGCTGTTCAAGTGAAGTTGGACAGAGCAGAATGTTCCACCTGCCATGTCCAATTTATTTAGGTTATACATTTGATGCAACACAACTTTTGGGGAGTTCGTAATACCCTTGTCCAGAAATTTGACAATGTTATGGAAATCCAGCACAGTTGTTTGAGACACCTAGAGCCACTGTTAGGGCTGCCCCGTTGTTCCCTTAGTGTAATATGCACACACCGGTACATAGGATGCCACCAGGTCTTAAACCTCAAGCACTAAGGGCTTATACAATTGGCTGGAGACCACAGTACAATTTGGCTGAAGTAATAATGCTAAGCAGACTGAAAGCCAACAAGTGAATGGCACACACAGGGTAACTGTCAGAGTGGGATCCAGGTCACAGTATCAGCAGGTGGGACACTGTGTGTGGTTAGGCAAGTAAGCACAGAACGGCTAGGTAGGGAGGTTAGCAGGCTGAGCTGTGGGAGAGAAGCACAAAAGGAAAGAAATGGCAAAGGCAAAAACTAAGGATAAGATAGAAGTGGCAGGAACTAGGGTCAAGCACGGGAGGTATTCCAAGGCACTGACACACAGAGTATCTAAAGGAACAGTATCAGAGTACAGGAATCCGGGACACAGACCAACACTTACAGTAAGGTATGAGGTATAAGCTATAACTGACAGGGTAGAGCAGGGCTGACTGCCCTATAACAGAATGTAGGAATAAAATAAAGGAAATAGAATTACACAACATGGGCGTAGCTTAGGTGGATCAGGCATGGCCAATTCTGGACCAATACAGCACCATGAAACGTTGAGCGTATGCAGGGCCGTATCTAGAGAGGAGGGGACCTGTGTGCAGTCTCCGGGTGTGGTCCCTCTCCTCTCCCGTCCCGTAGCCGGCAGCAGCGCTGTTAGCGCTCTGTATGAGCACTAAAGATTCTGACACAGTGCCAGAGTCTACAGCGCATGCGCAAGTCTCCGAAAAAAATGGCGCAGCTGCAAAAAACTGTGCTATATACTGTAGCATTGTTAGAGCCATATGCTCAGTGGCGTATCTATATTGGGTGCAGTGTGTGCGGTGTGGGCCCCCTCTGGACCCAGGAGCCCGTGTGCACTGCACACACTGCACCCATTATAGATACGCCACTGAGCGTATGGCTCTAACAATGCTACAGTATATAGCACAGATTTTTGCTTTATTAATTCTGAACAACTTCTAACAGTGGAATATCGCTAGGCATACAGTATACAAATACCATTATATGGGGCGATCTGCCGATGCTCAACCAATCTCAAAATATCAATTGTTGGAACATGTTGAATCGTGCAGAATGTCTGTCTGATGCAATATTTTTGGCGCTGTAAGTGATATATACTGTACTGCCAGGAGTTGCAATAAACACTTATTTAATATAAAATGGCACTTAAACAATAATGGCACACAGTTTGTGGAAAACGGAGAAGGTTTCATGAGGTTGATTTTGCGGAGCAGTGATAGAAAGTTTAAACGGTCTCCTGGTAGCGCTCACTAATTCCAGTTTGGTCAGATGTGTTGTGCACAATAGTGCATATAGAAACTTTTTCCTTTATAGCCCCTTTTTTCCAAAACTTAGTGACTAAGCGCAGTCCTTTGCCATTTCTGATAGTAATAGGAAGTTGTTGGAGTTATTGAAAGAATATTTTCGGAAGCCATGAAAGAAGTTGCATAGAAGATGTGTAACTGAATGGGCTACAGGCCGGGCACCAACTTTTATACTTTTATTTCCATTTTTACATAGCAAAATAAAGCAGAATACAATAACAGAATGAAGGAATAGGGAAGGGAGGCTATGAGACAGTAGAAAATGGAATTTGGGTAAATATCCAAGACTGAATATTGGGCAACTTAAGACGTTGTGGCACCATCCCTGCCCCAAATGTATTCAAATAATTTAAGAAAAAATAACAAAAGACTTCATCTGTTGATTTAACTTACCACTATTTATTCATTAATACTGTATGCCATTACATGCCATACAATCCATAGCTTATTACACAAAAAGGCATTACTTATTATTTAGATTATGTATTTACAAATGAAAACTTGCTGAAAATTTCATGATAACATTTTCATTTTAGATGCACTAGGTCTTTAAACACAGAAAACTTCTTGTTCTTTGTCCCAACTCTCCCTATCAGTAATGTATTATAAGTGGGAAAGTGGATGATGGCGATACAATTAGTATAATGGTGCCAGGCATTATTGGGCAATAATATAGAGAGAGTCCCCTGGAGACACACTCACATGTACCTCTACAGCTGTCAGGGATAACATGGACAGTGTCACTCCTGCTTCCTGCATAGCTACACCGTTACAAATACAAATACATTAAACAGACTTCAGTCAGTGACAACAGTTAAGCTCTCAACAAATCTCAGCCAACAGAAGTGTAGTCTTGACAGAGAGGAGCTTTTATACACAACACTAAGCCGTGATTAGCAAACTTGGAAGATAAAACATTTGATTGTGAAGATTATTTCCCTAAGTTTAATGCATAGGTTTACATTGGAAACTGTTGAAAACTGTTCTGTATACAGTGCATCCAGAAAGTATTCACAACGCTTCACTTTTTCTACATTTTGTTATGTTACAGCCTTATTCCAAACTGAAATAAATTAATGTTTTCCCTCAAAAGTCTACACACAACGTGAAGAAAGTTTTTTTTTAGATGTTTGCAAATGTATTAAGAATAAAAAAACTAAGAAATCACATGTACATAAGTATTCACAGCCTTTGCTAAATACTTTGTTGATGCACATTTGGCAGCAATTACAGTCTCAAGTCTTTTTGAATATGATGCCACAAGCTTGTCACACCTATTTTTGGGCAGTTTCACCCATTCCTCTATGCAGCACCTCTCAATCTCCATCAGGTTGGATGGGAAGCGTTGGTGCACAGCCATTTTCAGATCTCTCCAGAGATGTTCAATCGGATTCAAGTCTGGCCTCTGGCTGGGCCACTCAAGGACATTCACAGAGTTGTCCTGAAGCCACTCTTTTGATATCTTGGCTGTGTGCTTAGGGTCATTGTCCTGTTGAAAGATGAACCGTCGCCCCAGTCTTAGGTCAAGAGCGCTCTGGAGCAGGTTTTCATCCAAGATGTCTCTGTACATTGCTGCATTCATCTTTCCCTCTATCCTGACTAGTCCCAGTTCCTGCCGCTGAAAAACATCCCCACAGCATGATGCTGCCACCACCATGCTTCACTGTAGGGATGGTATTGGCCTGGTGATGAGCGGTGCCTGGTTTCCTCCAAACATGACGCCTGGTATTCACGCCAAGAGTTTAATCTTTGTCTCATCAGACCAGAGAATTTTGTTTCTCATGGTCTGAGAGTACTTCAGGTGCATTTTGGCAAACTCCAGGTGGGCTGCCATGTGCTTTTTACTAAGGAGTGGCTTCCGTCTGGCCACTCTACCATACAGGCCTGATTGGTGGATTTACTGCAGAAATGGTTGTCCTTCTGGAAGGTTCTCCTCTCTCCACAGAGGATTGCTGTAGCTCTGACAGAGTGACCATTAGGTTCTTGGTCCCCTCCCTGACTAGGGCCCTTCTCAGTTTACATGGCCGGCCAGCTCTATGAAGAGTCCTGGTGGTTCTGAACTCCTTCCATTTACGGATGATGGAGGCCACTGTGCTCATTGGGACCTTCAAAACAGCAGATATTTTTCTGTCCCCTTCCCCAGATTTGAACCTCAAGACAATCCTGTCTCGGAGGTCTACAGACAATTCCTTTAACTGCATGCTTGGTTTGTGCTCAGACATGCAACGTCAAGTGTAGGACCTTATATAGGGCCTAAAGGTGGGTACACGCTAACAGATATATCTGCAGATCAATTGATCTGCAGATATATCTATGGACGGATCGAGCAGTGTGTTCAGCATACACACTGCTCGATCCGTCGGGGACTGACGTCATGAACTGGGCGGGCGTGTACACACGCCCACCCAGTTCAGCTGTCAATCACCGCCGGCCGCCGCAGCATGTGTACGGACGGTCGGCCGACTGCCCCGTACACACACAGCGACGCGCCAATATATCGGTAGATATATTGGCCGTCAGCTGTGCTGCGGGGCCGACGCGATACGTCTGTGAACGACGGAGTTCACAGACGTATCGGCCGTACACACTGGCCGACGGTCCCGCAATATATCGGCCGTTCAAGAGAACGGCCGATATATCGACCAGTGTGTACTCAGACCTGATCGTAGCAGCAAATTTGCGGAAGGATGGGGGGGCAGATATAACATGTGCAGAGAAAGTTAGATATGGGTGGGTTATATTGTTTCCGTGCAGGGTAAATACTGGCTGCTTTATTTTTACACTGCAATTTAGATTTCAGTTTCAACACACCCCGCCCAAATCTAACTCTCTCTGCACGTGTTATATCTGCCCCCTTCAGTGCACATGGTTTTGCTCATCTGCTAACAAATTTGCTGCTACAATCAGGTCTGAATTTGGCCCATAGGCAGGTGTGTGCCTTTTCAAATCATGTCCAGTCAACTGAATTTACCACAGGTGGACTCCAATTAAGCTGCAGGAACATCTCAAGGATGATCAGTGGAAACAGGATGCACCTGAGCTCAATTTTGATCTTCATGGCAAAGGCTGTGAATACTTATGTAGTTTTTTTTATTTTTAAAAACATTTGCAAAAATCTCACATTGTCATTATGGGGTATCGGAATTTATGGGGTACTGTGTGTAGAATTTTGAGGGGAAAAAATTATTTTATTCCATTTTGGAATAAAGCTGTAACATAACAAAATGTGGAAAAAGCGAAGCGTTGTGAATACTTTCCGGATGCACTGTAACTACAGACGGTGCGCCAATCCATTTAGGCCAGAGGTTACATCATAATATACATTTTACTCATAGGACACACATCTCCTGCCATTGACAATTCAGAGCTAACAGAGATTCTCTAAATTCCAAAACAGTTAAAAATTCAACAAATGTCATCAGGATGAAGAAACCGAAAATGTATCATAGACAATGGGGTATATATATTTACTAAAGTTCGTATTTTCCCGTTTGAGGTCAAAGTTCAAACACGAATGACATCGAAAGTGTAAATATGCAACTTTTTGAATTTAGTACGACTAATTTACTAAGCTGCCGTATTCTGCATTTTCGGTTTTACCGATGTCGATGTCATTCGTTTTTTTAGGCAGTGTTTTACGTGAGTGACTTGTAAAACACTGCCGACTTTAATACAATGAATCTCGGCCGGATCTGAGAGATCCGTGCTGGGCTTCATTGTGCACCTTGTAAAAAAAAAAAAAAAAAAACGGTTAAAATTAAAAAAAAAATTGCGTGGGGTCCCCCCTCCTAAGCAAAACCAGCCTCGGGCTCTTTGAGCCGGTCCTGGTTGCAAAAATATGGGGGGAAAAATGATAGAGGTTCCCCCATATTTAAACAACCAGCACCGGGCTCTGCGCTTGGTCCTGGTTCCAAAAATACGGGGGACAAAAAGTGTAGGGGTCCCCCGTATTTCTGAAACCAGCACCGGGCTCCACTAGCCAGATACATAATGCCACAGCCGGGGGACACTTTTATATAGCTCCCGGCGGCCCTGGCATTACATAACCAACTAGTCACCCCTGGCCGGGGAACCCTGGAGGAGTGGGGACCCCTTCAATCAAGGGGTCCCCCCACTCCAGCCACCCAAGGACCAGGGGTGAAGCCCGAGGCTGTCCCCCCCATCCAAGGGCTGCGGATGGGAGGCTGATAGCCATTGTGTAAAAAAATGAATATTGTTTTTAGTAGCAGTACTACAAGTCCCAGCAAGCCTCCCCCGCAAGCTGGTACTTGGAGAACCACAAGTACCAGCATGCGGAGGAAAACCGGGCCCGCTGGTACCTGTAGTACTACTACTAAAAAAATACCCCAATAAAAACATAAGACACACACCTTGAAAGTATAACTTTAATGCATACATACACACCTCCATATACACATACTTACCTTATGTTCACACGAGGGTCGGTCCTCTTCTCCATGTAGAATCCATGGTGTACCTGTGGAAAAAATTATACTCACAAAATCCAGTGTAGAAGCCTCTTCTTCTTGTAATCCATTTGTAATCCAGGTACTTGTCAAAATAAAAAAAACGGATACCTGACCTCGCACTGAAAGGGGCCCCATGTTTTCACATGGGACCCCTTTCCCCGAATGCCAGGAACCCCCCCTGACTTCTGTCTAAGAGGGTTCCATCAGCCAATAAGGGAGCGCCACGTTGTGGCACCCTCCTGATTGGCTGTGTGCTCCTGTAGTGTATGACAGGCAGCACACGGCAGTGTTACAATGTAGCGCCTTAGCGCTCCATTGTAACCAATGGTGGGAACTTTGTGGTTAGCGGTGAGGTTACTTTCGGTCAACCGCTGGCCACAAAGTTCCCACCATTGGTTACAATGGAGCACATAGGCGCTACATTGTAAGGGGAGACCCCACGCAATTTTTTTTTTAAATAAACACTTTCCCATCCCCTTCCCACTGATAAACATGCACGGATCTCATGGATCCCTGCATGCCTATCCAAACACGGGATAAAAAAGCAGGTCTGGTTTTTTTTAGCACTTTTTCACGAATTGTATTTCTGCACGGCAGTGTTTGGCTATTGTCGGCAGTGTTTGTGATTTGCACTTTTTAGTAAATTACCGATTTCTACCAAATTGCAGGCGTATTTGACCGATGGTGTATTGATTCGTGATTTTTTCCTAGGACTTCCAAAATATTACGAATGCCCTCATCACTGCCGAGATTTTTGCTTAGTAAATTACCGAAATGACACTTTGAAGAAAAAACGGCATCTTGGTCAAAATCGTGACCTTAGTAAATATACCTCAATGTTTAAAACTCAGAGTTCCATACAGTTTGAGTTTCATGTGAAAATTAACTATTTTTAATACATTAGCAAATAAATGATTTTACTCTTTTTATTTAAACTGCGAAAACCACTGTGTTTGCAGTTCTAAGTTACCCAAAACACCTTTATAAATGTTTACATTTAAGCTTGAATGTGATCAAACAAGTTACAAAGTGCAAAGTGGTTCAATAAAGCTGGTATGCGACATTGATTTAGAGCTAATTCAGTAAGGATAGCAAATTCTGCTAATCAGCAGAATTTGCAGTCCTTTTCCTAGCATGCTGGGGGCCACCCATCGTTGGGCAAGGCCACCCAGCATGCTGACCGAAGCCTCCCCCTCCTTCAACAAGCAGAAATTGCAAGTGATCGTAATTTCTGCTTGTTAGCAGAAATACTGGAAGCCTCCTGGCGGGGCAGCTTGGCTGAGCCCGCAGGAGTCCCATCGCCTTCTCCCTGATCACGGCGGCTGCATGTGATGTCACACAACCACCGTGATCACGCCCAAAACACGCCCCCGTTCAACCGACTCCGCCCCGTTTGCGCCACACCGCCCCCAGCAACACTCTGTCTCCTCCCTGAAAATGGAGCGTTGCCCGCCCTTCCCCCCTGCCCTGCGACCATCTCTGCCTGACTGACAGGCAGAGGCAATTACATTTTCTGCGTCCCTCCGTAGAAAGTGCGGGTGTATGTGCAGGACGGGGGGCTGCGCATGCACCTGCAGGGCAATTGTAAAAATTCCGATTGGATCGTGATTTGCGATCCAACCTGAATTAGCCCCTAATTCTGCTGTGTGGTGAACTTGGGACTGGATTGGGAAAGCTGAACATGAAAATATTTTACAGAACAGTTTAAAAATTTTGCTCATCACTAATCAAAAGCAACAAAGATGATAAATACTTTCCTATAATTGTTTTATGAAAGTGCCACTGTAATCAGGAAAAGGCTGTGATACGAGGTTTGCCAGTGTGTACAGTCCTGCTCTTCGTTTGTTTAAAGTCACTGGACTCCTTGTATCAAACGCACTCTGGGGTTCATGCAGAAAGGAGATACATTTATTTTGTGTTTTTCACCCCTCAGAGTCCATCTTTTTCATCTGCACATGTGCAATGATAATTCTTATGCATTCATACCCATTTGGACTGAGATGCATTTTGCTGGTACGGCTTCTTGTGCCTGGGGAGCAGGGTCAGGACAGAGCTTGAAATGGCTCAAAATATTTTGTTTTAGTTTAGTTCACTTTGAGCAAAATGTGTCGCTCTAAGAAAAAAAGGCACTTCTGATGTAACAGCAACAACAACAACAACAAACATTCTTTATAGCTGTGTTATAAGAAAGGCTGTAACCTGCCAATAAAATGCTTGGAATCTGCAAGCAATGCAGATGACAAGGACACTGACACTACAAGCCCTGTAAACCTCACAATAGCAATTTAACTGTTATGCTGTAAAACTGACACTTCACACTTCTCTATATCCTAGAGAGAGTTTTTTATTTTAAGAAAGAATCAACAACCACATCAAAAGAACATCCATATGGTAGCCATGTAATGCCGGAATCCCGACACCACTAGGAATCCCGGTGTCAGAACCGACCGCCGACATCCCGAAGGTACGTATTGGGGTGACGGTTAGGATTAGGGCCTGGTAGGGGGGGTAGAGTTAGATACTAGATGGGTGGGGGTGGGTTTAGCGCTAGCAGCCACCCCCAGTTTCTTAGCCCTAGCCGCCACCCCCCCCCTCCCCCCCCGTATCTTTGCCCTAGCTCCCCCCCCCCCCCTAGGTATGTTAGGTTTAGAGTAGGGGGCAAGGGTGTGTTTAAAATAAATACCCCGTCCTCTGTCAGTATTCTAATTTTTGGGATGCCGGTGTCAGTCACGTGACCACCGGCATAATGTATCAGCAATATGTATAAACTTTTTTTTATACTTAATAATAATTGTTATAATAAAACCAACATATGTGAAATACAGATATAGCATGATAAGTCCTAGGATGTGTCCTACAATCTTTATGACAATTTAACTATTACAGTCACTGTTATATTGTATTTTATGTGGCCACACTTGCCTAGTCTCATGGAATGTCTGGGAAACTACTGAATTTAAAGCAGTCCTCCTAGCAGTATAGACCAACCTCACCCCAAACTATATTTTTGAAAAGTTGGACTAGGTTCTTTATGCGGAATCATCACCCCGCTCTCGGCTGCATAGTTATGTAAGTATGCCTACTGCTACTGTCTCTATAGCCATTTGGCACCATTCTCTTCTAGTGTAAGACTGGAAACTTGTTATTTCCTTACAGATCTAAAATCTATTAATTGTTCTCCGTATGGCTCATTGGGTAGGGTACGAAATCCTGGCATCCCGACAGTCAGAAGGCTGACAGCGGAATCCTAGTGGCCAGAATACCTACAGATCCTGGTAAGTATTTTCACCCTCCCTCAGTGACGTGCGGTGGGGTGAGGCAGGGGAGGCAGAGCCTTTCCTATTATACTAACGTATATGCAAGAGTTTTGACTGTATAATGTATATGAAACATACATTATTAAAACTGTTAGAAATATCTTCTTTGTATTATTCTAATGATTTTTATAGTCAAAACTCTGGAATAAAAAGTCTATAGCAGGTGAAGCAGTGCCTCCCCTACCTATCTTCTCCGCACATCTCTACTCAAAACTCACCAAATTTCCAGCAGTATATACTGCTGCACCTGTGCATAATACCCACATGAACCCGTGGGCACATATATTGTGTATAAATATGGCTCTGGTACTAGCCAGTGCCTCCTGAGCCATTTATCTCACCGCATGTCCCTGCCTTCCCTCTGCCGATAATCTTAACACTAACCCACCCCTTCCACTGTCTAACCCTAACCATCACTTCCCGAAGTTTAACCCTAACTAGCCTAACCCTAACCCTAGTGCCTAACCCTAACCCACCCCCTATCCCTAACCCACCGTATTTACCTGCAGGATCCCAACTGCTTGGATTGCCCAAATGTGAGAGTGGCAATTTTCCCACTGCCTAAAAGGGTCTAATTCTCCAGGCGCCCATTAGTTGATATGAATGGAGGAGCACCTGTCTCTTTAAGCCTAGAAGTTAGCAGACCTTAACCTAGGGGTGGGCAACATACGGCCCGCGGTCCGGATGCGGCCCGCAAACCGATCCTGCCCGGCCCGCTACCTCCCACCAGCGCACAATCACAAGTGGCCCGACAGGCTGAGCTGTTTGTGATTGCGCTGCAGCACCTCCAAAGCTGCTGCCGGCGCCGCTGAGGAAATCCTGGGCGCGGGTCTCGCGGTCGAGTCACGTGATGCCTCACGTCAGCCGGTCTGCTGACCGATGTATTTCATTTTTTTACAGAGGACTGGAGCTCAGCCAGGTTGTGTCTGCCGCGGTTGAGGCAGCTGCGTAGTCCTAACGTGAGAGTGGGAGACTGGCTGCTGGGCTGGCTGCCTGTAGCTCCTGCAGCTCCTCAGGTAGTTCTCGCATGGGGTTTTAATGGAGCCGGACGAGGTGCAAGGGTAGCGCCAAAGGAGAACAGGCTGAACCAGTGACTGGCTGTCTCCGGTGCTCTCACTGACTGCAGTATTAGTCAGTTCTGTGCCTCACAAATCGGGGAGACTCGGTCGACGGGTGGGGGAGAGGGGAGGTAATTTATAATAAATTAAGATGGCTGGGTGTGGCACATACTGCCCCTATCATGCTGCTAATATTATCAATAACACCATAATACTGGGTGATGTCTTTGTTTTCAGCACTGTTTTGTTTTCTTTTGGGATTTTTTTAAATACTGGCTTATAGTGGTTTTTATACATTGTATGTTTATTTGTGCCTGCGGGGAAGGGGGGGGGGGAGCGGCCCTCCGATATTCATTAGAAACTGTTCGGTGGCCCCCCAGCTTAAATAATTGCCCACCCCTGCCTTAACCCATTAAAAAAAAGCATAGTTTGTGTATAAATTCTGTGTAATAACATAGCGAGGGGGTTGAAGAAAACTGGGCCTAGTGTACAGTTGTATTGCAGACGCCACAAAGTATCACATCATGACATCACAGGGTCAGACATGGCACTATGAGGTCACTAGTATATATATGCAAGACATGCGACTAAAGGTTAGTATGTAGTAGCACATAGCAGTACAGGCACCACAGAGTATCACAGGACATCACAGGGTCAGACACTGCACTATGGGGACACTAGTATAAATACGTGACTAAAGGTTTCTTTAAGGATCCAGAACATTCCACAGAGCTGATAGTACTGCAGCATACCACTGACTGAGACGCCTCAGGCACTTCACACATGTTAGAAAGTCAGCCAGCCTGCACAAGGTCAGAAAAGCCATTGGAACAGGCCAGGAACTTGCATTTGCAAGGATCATAAAAGTACATTCAAAAAAAATAAAAAACTGTTGAAACAAAACAGGAAAACAAGGTACCTCACCTATTACCTGCAGGTAGAGGTACATAATCAGTACTGTATAAAACTATAACCACTCCGCAGGCTTGGCCAGTCACTGAAGTATATACCATGTACACATGGAAGTGTCGTTATGCTGTAGCAGACGCCAGTGTAGGCAGATTCAAGGACATACATTAGACAGAATGTGAATGTTCTTAGGAATTATTCTCATGCATTTCTAGGTGTTTCATGCAGCTTTAGCAATATTTATGGCATGTAACATGGGAAGTACTAGCAGTGACAGGTAATAACTTTGCTTAACAAATGCGTGCTGACTGCTTCCAGATTTGCTTAACACATGCTCCAATAGACAAAGGGATAAAGTACATTCAGTTAAACATATTAAATAAACAATACACAAGAAATGTGGCAAAAAGTGTTGTTTTTTTTTTACCAGCAATTTATTCTACTGATAAGTGTGTTCACCCACATTGCGCTGGATGTAGTCTAATACCATATTGGAGTTGGCGCACACAGCACAGTCTGTTGATCATTATTTCGAGGACTGTCCACTTGATGCAGTGTTGCATGGAAGTCCATTTTGCAGATGGATCTTGCTGTTTTTAACAGTGCGCATGCCCTGTAGTCGAGCGTATGATTCTGTGGGCATTTTCATTGTTAAGAGTTAGGACAACTCTTAAAAGAAGCTGTGGTGAGTATATATTTGCAAAGGTACGTAACTAAGACTACTTAATTTTATTTACAAATAGTATGCTAGTTTACAGCAGTGGCATCCCACACCTCCAGCAATCTCGGATGCTAGTACATCTCGCCTCATGGCTTGATACATCTCCCCCCATCTCATCCCCAGTGTTTGGAAAGGAGAGGGGTTAGATAAGGCACAGTCTACCACATCAGGTGTGTTAGATATGCCCCTTGGTAGCATGGCCACTGCCCAATCATGGCACAGCTGCACCTATTTTGATAAGGCCACGCCGCATCCGGATTCTGGAGAGGAAATGTTGGGAGGTACTCTATATGCTACTATACTTTACAAAATGATAATGCTAGCGAATGCTGCAGGCAATGGTTAATGTGTTCATTACAGAGTATATGTGGGTATCGCTGTAAGAGATTCATTTTTGCTGGCCCGTCAGCATTTAATCGCATTTAGCAAGCTTAAAGAAGACATGTTACATATGTAATTTGCATGCCCATGTGTACAAACACTTGACTAATAATATTAGATTTGTCATTTATATTTCCTGGATTAGTGTTTGTTTATAACAGTACTGAAATATTAGCTTGTTTGACAGTGCGCAATAAGTCAATACATGTTTTGCTTTTAATATTATTTATGAAGAACTGATTCTTTCTAATTTGTTGAATTCCTGCCAAATGAGATCCTCATGTGCCAGGACAGTGGATAGACAAACACACACCATCCTAAGTGTTATGGTGGAAAGCTTTTAATGATATACAGTATCAATAGCAATACAACTGTCTAATAAAAATTCAACATGTTCATGCAAAGGAAGCTCAGATTAGCCTAGAAGGGATGCTATTCTTCCGGAAAAAAGTATTTACATATATATATATATATATATATATATCTATATATACACACACACGCACACACACACACACACACACACACACACACACACACACACACACACACACACACACACACACACACTATGCAAAGTGAATGAACAGAAGAGAAATCTAAATCAAATCAATATTTGGTGTCACCACCTTTTGCCTTCAAAGCAGCATCAATTCTCCTAGGTACACTTGCACACAGTTTTTTAAGGAACTCAGCAGGGAGGTTGTTCCAAACATCTTGGAGAACTAACCACATATCTTCTGTGGATGTAGGCTTGCTCAGATCCTTCTGTCTCTTCATGTAATTCCAGACAGACTCGATAATGTTGAGATCAGGGCTCTGTGGGGTCCATATCATCACTTCCAGGACTCCTTGTTCTTCTTCTTTACGCTGAAGATAGTTCTTAATGACATTGGCTATGGGTTTGGGGTCATTGTCCTGCTGCAGAATAAATTTGTAGCCAATCAGACGCCTCTCTGATGGTACTGCATTATGGATAGGCAAAGAATGATCATATCACATATTGATTTGATTTAGTTTTCTCTTCTGTTCATTCACTTTGCATTTTGTTAAAAGATAAAAATAAACCATTAACAGTTCCATTTGTTAAAGCATTCTTACTTTGCAGCATTTTTTTTCCACATCAGCCTAAAACTTTTGCACATATATATATATATATATATATATATATATATATATATAAAAATAGCTCTGGCACTGCTGATTACTGTGATTGAACCGCCCCTGTTGCTCTCCTCTTTAAGTAGTATGTAGTATGCACGAAGGTGGGCATTCAAGTATAGGAAAAAAGGACATAGAATATCAAATTGGACCTACAGTATACAGTACAGTATATGTTATATGCATTCTCTATGTACGCACACAGGTACTTTGCATTTCTTAATATGACTACAGGCTATAGAAGTTCCTCTGTATAGCAAGAGCCACAGAAGGTCCATAAGGGCCACATGCAGCGTACAGGCAACCAGCTGGGTAGACCTTCTCTACAAGATCCTTTCTCCCTGTCCCATCACTGCCAGTTTATTGCAGTATTTGGCTGAATGTACTATAGGAACATTTTTGGCTCTAACACTAGAGATTTGAAGCAATCAGATCATGTCCAAGGTTTACCCAGAGCGTCAGTATATAACGAGTGTCTATTTATATCTATGTTTGGATAGTTATGTGGACAGTGTGAGATGTTCGTCCTGCGGAGTTCTACAGTATAACACACGGATTGTGGGTGGGGAAGACTTTCTGGAATTACTGTTGCCAGAGAGGCTGATCTCTGTTTAACCCTTACTGCTCTGCACTAGTTGTAGTTTCATCATCAGCACTTACTATCCCATAGCTGGCAACATTTTTTAAGACATTTCCAGGCTCACATCCCTGCTGAGTGGAAGCGTCTGAGCCTGTAACAAGCCAATCTCTGCGGACCTTGGAACATCACAATCAAAAAGGAGACACACTTACTGAATATAATTGCAAAATTATTTATCTGAATTTGAAATACTCTTCACTAAAAAAATAAATAAATGAGAAGAGCTGCATTTATTTTAGGGTCGAATTCATGTTTGGAAGCAAAGCAAATTATCCAGCAACTAGGCAAAACCATGTTGCACTGCAGGTGGGGTAGATGTAACCTGTGCAGAGAGAGTTAGATTTGGGTGTGTTATATGTTTCCTATTGCATGGTAAATACTGGCTGCTTAATTTTTACATTGCAATTTAGTTTTCAGGCCCTTAATTTGTTCAAGAAATTATACTGTGCTATTGGTGAATAATGGAAAATGGTGGCATTTTCAGTTTAAAAACCCTCTCAATTGGCAGTGTTCCAGAACAATGGCTGCGTGTAACCAACTGTGGGGTTCTGGCTGCTTGGCGATAGAGCTGCCTCAATATTGCATCATAAGTTTTCCTTTATGTAGACATCTTTTAACACACTCAGTCACATCCATGACTGTACCTATCTGCATTTTAGTACTGGCCATCTGCCCAGTACCACTTCTTCAGTCCTGTAAATAACTGTCAGTATGTAAGTTTATTGAAGAAGAAATAAAGAATTACTGTAATCATGTCTTGTAGTAATAATTTATCGAAGTGAATGCGTGCAACAAGTGTTCCTGTAATTAGATGACAATTTGAATATGATGGCAATCCTTATTTAAGATTTTAATACATCAAGGTCTTTAACTGAGAAATTACCGTTTGCCCTGCAGTAAGGAGCAGTGGCGCAGGAAGGGGTGATATACAAATTACCCGGGCTGCTGGAGGGGCCCGGGTTTGCTGTGTGGAAAGATGGTACTGCACATTGAAAGCAAAGACTCTGGCACTGTGCACTCTAGTGGCCAGCATCATCTGCCCAAATATCAACGGGAAGATGGTGCTGGCCAGGGAGGAGGGACCCGTTTCCTGATCAAGTAAGGTAGGAAGTGGGTTCCCTCCCCCGCGCTCCCCTCTGCCCCCCCCCCCCCCCCCGTGTTAATATGGCCAACCCACTCCCCCCATGGAGCCCACAATTATTTTATTTTTTACATAATATTAAAAAAGAGGGTGTCATCACACCCATTTTTTAAACCACACCCCCTCCCCCTTACCGGGGCCCGGGGTGGCTCTCTACACCCCTGGTAAGGAGAAGGGAGATGTTCAAGAAAAAAACTGAAGGGGTTAAAGAGGAGATGTAACAGATAAATTCTGAGACTAGTGTTAAGACTGCTCATCATATCATGTCCCTATGCAGATGTGTAATATATCAGTGGAACAGATGATGGCCGAAGGAAAGTCAAAGCAGAATAAAGCAGAATAGAAGTAATTTTTTGCAAACAAACTAAAGGAATGCTTATCAGACGTACTATAGAGAAGAGCAGAAAAATTGTAAAATAAAGAGGTTTAAAGTGGTGAAAGTAGGACTGAGAAAGGTTACACGCATCAGAACTAGGTAACTTAAGGTCAGAGGGAGGATGGCGATATTTCAAGTTGTATGGAGAAAGTCTGGGAAGAAGGGATGGCAGTATCTATTTATTATTTATTAACAGTTTCTTATATAACGCAGCAAATTCCATTGCGCTTTACAATTGGAAATTATGCATTCTTGTTAAAACGCAAACCAAGGCGAAATGAGAAAGGTGGCAAGCAATGAAACAAGCAACACAACTGAAACTCTAAGGCGGCCAGGAAAGAAAGTTAGGAAAGAAGAGGAAATGTGGAAAAAAGTCAGAAGAACAGAAACAGGTTGTGGGCAGTAGTGCCAAGAAGGGGAGGGGGGAGCGGGTACTCTTCACCTAGGCCCGGGGCTGTTGGAGCGGTCCTGAGGTGTCCCAGGTCCCGCTAACCAACCCCCCCCCCCCTTCCCATTGCAGACAGCGGGCAGGCAAGGGTAGAGGGCTGACGTTGCAGTGTGTTGAGCTAGGGAGAGAGGTAGCAGCAGCGACAGTCAGTCAACCAGGTGATTGCACCTGCCCCCTGCCATCCACCAAATCTAATATAGGCACCCCAAACCCCCCCTCAACCCCACATGCTGGCACATTAGAAGTATTTTTCTTATTTTGTAAGGAAGGGGCCTGGCCACACCTCCCACGCTGGCCATGCCCCCTCCCATTACCTGGGCCCGGCAGAGCTGTAGACGTCCCTGGCTGTGGGAATGTCAGGATGGAAAGGGGGAAAGGGATGGAAGAGGATTTGATTGGAACGAAAGTAGATTGGGGATTAAGGGTGGATGTTGAAATGACAGAGGGGGTAATTCAGAGTTGATTGCAGCAGCAAATTTGTTAGCAGTTGGGCAAAGCCATGTGCAGTGCAGGGGGGGGCAGATATAACATTTGCAGAGAGAGTTAGATTTGGGTGGGTTATTTTGTTTCTGTGCAGGGTAAATACTGGCTGCTTTATTTTTACACTGCAATTTAGATTTCAGTTTGAACACACCTCACCCAAATCTAACATGTTACATCTGCCCCCCTTCCCCCCTCCTCCGCAGTGCACACGGTTTTGCCCAACTGCTAACAAATTTGCTGCTGCGATCAACTCTGAATTAGGCGCAGAGTGCAGATACTGTGTGCAGAATAAAGCAGCGTGGATGATGTCAGAGTGTAGACTGGATGCAGACAAGGCAGTATTTATGAAGGAGGGAGGAAGGTACAGGGGAACGTCAGAGTCCAGTTTGCTGGAAATCCAAATGTATGAAGGTTGGGGAGATGGCCAAAGTGGAGAAAAGCTGTAGAGAAAGCAGGAATACAGAGGATCATAGTAATGCAGTATGAACAGAGCAGGGAAAACAGGCAATAATGGAAAATATTATAGCATGTAAGGATAAGAGATTTGTATGTCATGCCTACTACAATTAAAGCATAAATAGATAAGTTTATTATAAATATAAAATGCTTTACAATACCAACATGCATCACAATATTATTGAAACATACTGTAGTGATGGAAACATATATCCAGATATAACAATCAGCTGTTAACAGAGCTGAGACCTAGAAATAAGTAAAACACGGTAACAACAGTACATACAGTAAGTGAAAAGAATCACCTAGGAAAGTAAATCTGACACAGGCTATCTTTTATACCACTGACGCTCCGTTATGTAAGGTCATTAGTATGTGTCTATCTGACATGATAGTCTACATTTCACGTTCTAGTAAAGCCTGCGGTATACTGTTATAATACTAAAATTCTGTAACCACATTGTGTCAACCACAATTAATGAGTCACAGACCCTTTCTTCAAAGATGTTTTTGCCATGTTGTACTTGCATCGAAAATCATGTTATATTAGAAGAGTGATGAAATAAATTGAAATGTAGTCCTGCACTGGGGGGCAGGAGCTCAGAGAGAAAACAGTGTTGCGTTAACCCTATGGCACGCGCCTGTTGTGTGCGCAATATATATCTTATGCATGGTAGCACTGACAGGCCTATATATAGTATGTAAGAGAATGCATCACGGAGTCTGTCCAGCACTGCCTGCTAGGTGGGCTCTAATGCTCTGCCACACGGAATGTAAACTGAAGACATAATATCATTAAAGAGTTAAAGAAAAAAATCAGCTTAACTGTTCTTAAATACTTTGTAAATCTCTTACCAGCATTCCAATCAAGGAGCACACATTTCATATTCCAGGACGTTCAAATCACAGAGCAAACTGCAGAATTGTTACTAGTCATTGCAGAGTTCAACTAAAAAAATCAACTCTGGTGAGTCTAATCCTTGCCGAATAGTACTGAGGAGTGTTATGGCAGCACGCTCACAATTCAGCAATATGTACAAAGTATGGGGGTAATTCTGAGTTGTTCGCTCGTTAAAAATCTTCGCATCGCAGCGATTTTCCGCTTAATGCGCATGCGCAATGTCCGCACTGCGACTGCGCCAAGTAAATTTGCTATGCAGTTAGGATTTTTACTCACGGCTTTTTCATCGTTCTGGCGATCGTAATGTGATTGACAGGAAATGGGTGTTACTGGGCGGAAACAGGCCGTTTTATAGGCGTGTGGGAAAAAACGCTACCGTTTCCGGAAAAAACGCGGGAGTGGCCGGAGAAACGGAGGAGTATCTGGGCGAACGCTGGGTGTGTTTGTGACGTCAAACCAGGAACGACAAGCACTGAACTGATCGCAGATGCCGAGTAAGTCTGGAGCTACTCAGAAACTGCTACGAGGTGTGTAATCGCAATATTGCGATTACATCGTTCGCTATTTTAAGATGCTAAGATTCACTCCCAGTAGGCGGCGGCTTAGCATGAGCAAATCTGCTAAAATCCGCTTGCGAGCGAACAACTCGGAATGACCCCCTCTATGCAGTGCTGAGCATTTTGCACACTGGAATCAAGTGATTCACTTGACTATATCATAAATATAGTTGATCATTTATTACATTTACCTACATAACGGTTATTGGCATTTGTTTAATTAATACTCTTGTATTAGAATAATTAAAAGCAGGTAATATACTGTTAAGAGCGCCACAAATAAATATTGAGATAATGGGGGTTATTCAGAGTTGTTAGCAAATCCAAACAGTTAGCAATTGGGCAAAGCCAGGTTGCACTGCAGGTGGGGCAGATGTAACATGTGCCGAGAGGTTTAAATGTGAGTGAGATATATTGTTTCTGTGCAGGGTAAATACTGACTACTTTATTTTTACATTGAAATTTAGATTTCAGTTTGAAAACACCCTACCCAAATCTAACTCTCTCTGCACATGTTATATCTGCCTCACCTGCAGTGCAACATGGAGTTGCCCAATTGCTAACTTTTTTGGTTTGGTAACAACTCTGAATAACCCCCAATAATCCTTAAGGTCTACTGAACATCTAATTAAAGTTCCTGAAGTGAATCTCACAACCAAACAAATTCAACTGTTTATTTTAAAAGTATTTGGCATCTATAAATGCAGGATAAGATAAATGGGTAATTTCTGCTAATACGAGCCAGTTATGCAAACTGAGCATTTGCTGACAGCTAGTGCTAAATAAATATACCATATGTTATATATAGTATAGTTATAAAATATTTATTTAAAGTATATTCATAAACACAGCTAGACAACAAAAACAATATGTGGGATTGATGGATAAAGACACTACCCAAACTTGTTTTGAAGTGGCTGAGCATGTTTCTAAGTAGTAAGTGCCTAAGGTTGTACTAAGAGGCTCATTTACCTAAAGCACTTTTAAGTTACTGTATTTGCGTACGTGCTAAAACAATGTTGCAGGTTTTTGCAAATAAGGGAGGTAAGCAAGTTTACAAAATTGAGCAATGCTTGTGAATTTCTCACTGACACTTTAATGTAGAGATTAGAGAATGCTAAAAACAGCTAAAATAATGCAATTTGGGTTTGTTGCTACAGTATTACTGACCTCATTAACATTAATTTCCAGTGAATTTTGATCGCCTCACAGCTAATAATATTCTTCACCAATACTGGCCAAAGGCTAGCTGGCACAAACACATGGCAGTTATTTCTGCTTAAAAATGTGTTGCAAATTGGTAATGTATTAGAGCAATAACCAATAAAAATGTCTATGCAAAAAAGACCATCACCAATGCCCCCAAAATTACGGGCCATTGTGACAAGAAAAGTGGTGCAAGATGGAGTGGTCCTTGGGCCCTACCACCCTTATGTTGTATATTAAAAAGGACATACACAGTTTAACAAACCAAGCACTTGAGCGACATTGACTGCCATTTTTATGGCAGAAGTGCTTAGTTTCTTTGGGCTCCCACTGCTCATCCACCCTTTTGAAGAGGGTGCAGAAATGGTGGAAGGAGGATTCTCTACAAGAACAGTGTGAGAAATGTCAGACTTACACTAAAGTGGACACCCCTAGACTCTCCTCAGGGATTTGTGAACACACAGTCTGTTCTTCAGCCTCCTGGACCATCTTTAGTAGATGCTGTAGCACTATCATGACTGGCAGCAGCCACAGCACTAGTACTAGGTTGCTGCTCCTGCTTTTCCATCGACTGTGATCCATATTGAATCACAGCGTCTATATTATTAATGTGGTGGCACAGCCCTACTGAGCATTATTATAACACAGTGCCACTGCCTCTCACTGAACACACACAAGTTTTACAAAACAAAACAGTTTTTTCTATTTTTTTTTTACAAATGACAACTTCCTGTGACTCACTGTGCTTATATTATCAGTACAGAAGCACAGCACCTACTGAGAACTATTGTAACACAGTGCCACTGCCTGGCTCTGAACATACACAAGTTAAAAAAATAACTAAAACTTTTTTCTATTTTTTTAACAAATGACAACTTCACACTGCTACTCACAGTGCTTCTATTATTACACACTACTGTGACTCATGCGCTTATAGACACACTGGCACCATTTTTTAAATGTGCCTGAAGGTCCTGCCCCACAGTACACAGTGCACTGCCCCACAGTACCACTGCCTGCACAATAAAGTGCCCCTAGGAAATTAAATAAGTGCTGCAGCCCAGTCCCCCACACCTTCTCCTGCTGCAGCAAGCTCACAGTGTCACTGGCTGCATAACAGTGCTCTTTATAAAAAAAAAAAAATTTTTTTTTTGGGGGGGGGGGGGGGGGGCAGGTGGGGTGCCCCTAAGACACTCAACCCAACACTCTCTCTAGTGTTCCTTATAATTTTTTGGTTTTGTTTGGAATGTGGCCCTAAGACGCTCAGCTCAGTCCCAACACCCTCAACAGTGCTCCTTAACTTTTTTTTGCATTTGGAAAGTGTCCCTAAGAGATGCACAGCCCGGCCCGGACACCATCTCCATATGTTCTACAATGCTGAAATTGTGCCTGATCACCACGGGAGGGACTTATATCGAATCCAAAACATGCAAGATCCGGTGTTGGGAAGATGACATTTTGCCTCATTTCAGGATCCAAAAATTCCAGTTACGACTCAGATTCACTGGAATCCCTGAAGTTTGGGTGGGCTCGCACATCTCTACTTTAAATATAACAACAAAAGATTAAGAGGTTCTAGCAGCTTTTGTACAGCCAAACTGTACCTTAAATATATGTCTTACTATAGCATATGGGGAGAAAATTGTCTCAGGACCCCCCATTACATGCAACAAAGCTAAAACTACAGCAGCACTGTATCTCACTCATTTTTCCTGCAGAGCATCTCTCACATGACCTGAATTACCAGTAAGGCAGCTCAGGGTTTTAGTTAATGGTGATATTGTCATTGCTATATGTAGAGTTGGAAGTGGAAAGTTGTAAATAAAGTATATTTATTGATTTTTGCATAGCAAGGAAATAAACATAGAAAAAGGCAAAGACAAGCACTGTCCATCATCAATGGAGTGAAAATGGATTACATACGTATTACTGGCGGACCGTATGCTGACTGTCAATATCCCCACAGCGGCCTCCCGCCCGGCAAAATGCCGACAGCAGAGCGAGCGCTAAGAGTCCCCTTGTGGGCTCGCTGTGCTTGCCACAGTATCTATTCCCACTCTATGGGTGTTGTGGCCACCCACGAGTGGGAATAGCCCTGCTGTGCCGGGATTCCAGCTGGCGACATTGTCAGCTGTACGTATTTCGGCGTCGGTATCCTGCGCGCCAGGATCCCGACAGCCGGCATTTTAACTGCATACCGTGAAAATACCTGATGCATGGTAAAAATAGCCAGAACATAACAGGAATTGACAAGGAAAATACTAGCAGGCAGCTGTAAGCATTACTTACCGCACACCCAGCCAGTCAGAAGGGTATATTCAATTGGTGTCGAATCCCTCGTTTTGTCAGAAAACGGGGCTTTTTCAACAAAAAAAACCTGTCGAATTGTATTAGACAATTCAATACGCCACTTTTCGACAAAAAACCTGTTGGATTCGTTTCGACTTTTGGACAGTCGAGTGTCTGTAATGTTAGAAACCCGGCTTTTTGACTAAAGTATATTCAATTGAAGATTGTCGAATCGGTATCAGTGGTTTTTGACGTGACTTTTCGACAATTTCATTGCGCCAAGTTTTTCTGTCGTGAGCTAACAATAAAGTTGAAATACTTTAATTTTTTTTAGTTTTTTGATTTCTACTAGCATATCTATTTATATTTTAAGTAATTATAGAATTGTGTTTTTGTATTTATGAGTCACATTATTATATTTTGATTTTTTGCGTAATATTTTTTTCTTTACTGGGCTGAGGGAAGGAATATACCCATGATTCAACATTTTTTCCCAGGTTACACTTCACCAAAGCCACTCCTATGCTTGAGACTTCAGGGAGAAGAGCAGCCATTACACAGTCAGCTGTCTTGTGGAATAGTTTTTTAAGGGCAATCTGCCTTTTTAACATATATATCATATTTTTGTACACGGACTACAATAATGGAGCCTTTTTCTGACCAGATTGTGATGTTCATGAAGTCGAATCCCGGCCGCTCACAATCCGACCATTGGTCCCTTTCCGACTGGAGGCGTGTCGAATCCTTTTTAAATTGAATATGTCGAATTCAGTGCCCGGGAAGGAGGGTTTCGACAGACGAATGCTGTCGAATCGGAAAACTGTCAAATCACTAATTGAATATACCCCAGAGTATCTACAAGAGGCAGAACTCTGGGAGGCAACGGAGTCAGCTGCCGCCGGGCTCCTGCTTTGAAGGGGGGCATCTCTCCTCCTGTTCCGTGTGTTCAGCGACATTAATCAATTAAGTTAATTGACAGCAGCTGGTATCTCTTCCGTAGCCAACTTCCCCACTAGTCACTGCATCTTACAATTCACACCCTCTTTATTATAGAAACACTGGAAGCAGACACCTTACTGATGAAGCTATTTGCTCCTATAAAGGAAACATGATAATTCTAACTATATGAAGTTATTTCTCTGACAATTACAGTAACTTCATATAGTTAGAATTCTCCTACTTCCTATGCAAGAGCAGATATCTCCATCAGTAAGGTGCATGCTTCCAGTATAATAGGTTGTGGGTTCTAATCCTGAATATGACACTTGCAAATTAATTGTCAGAGAAATAATCAGCATTGTGAGTGACTGAGTAGATCTATGTAGTGTGTGGTTGGACCCCTACATAGATCTGCCTAGTTGCAACGGGTTTTGTAGTAGCTTCATATAGTTAAAATTAGAGATGAGCGGGTTCGGTTTTACTCGGATCTCAAAACTGCATCTTATTGGCTCACGGATATATAGGGGGGGGGGGCACCAATATTTTTCTTGCCTCCGGCCAACTGGGACAAACTTACACCACTGGTCTCTACAGTACTGCTTATGCATTCACTGGATTTGCTAGGGAACTGAACCTGGAAGCCCGGTCATGTGTTTTTAGCAACAAATTAATTCAAAAGATTTGTTTTAAATATAAATAAAAAAATATGAACAAAACTATCTTCTCCAGCCAGTATATGTACATATACACACACAATGTTGTCTACTTACAACATTATGCCGCAGATAAAGATGTGAGAGCTGTTTAGGAAGTCATATGATATTTTATATACATTGTCGTTCCAATAACCCCTGACATAGAGACCAATTTCCTGCGGCACTGCAGACAGCCTCTGATTATCAATATACTGTTGAAAGGCAGATAATATATTTCTTTTAAATACAAGCCACAATTCCTTGTCAAGTTTTGACAATATCATGTATGTTTGCAGTAATTGGAAGGGACTACTAGTATTCGCTGATACACTGTTACAGTAAATAGAGTACTACAAAGATCTTCCCAGCTCAGACAGGAGGTGTGACATGCTGTGCTTTACCCACAAGAGAACAGAAATGATGTGGCCTTTCACATTATTGGAAAAGAGAAAATAACCTGAACATAATAGGAGAAATAAGCAGACGGCACATGAGGCATAAGGGAGGGGTAATGTGGAGTAACACAAAGACTAATTATATGTGGTAGCTGGAAGCTCTAGAGGCTACCAGTGCAATTATATCTCATACACTGTAGTAGGAGCACTAAGATGCGTCACCTGTTCCGTCCAGTACACAAAACTCTACTCATGCCCAGGTAGTCAGCGGCAATGGCTTCTCTACAAGTTACAGGACAGTATGAATTAATGAGGAGAGTTCCCAGACAACTTGCAGATGTTAGGCCTCAAATGTATTTTGTTGTTCACGGAACCATCTCCAAAGCTGTCATCCTGACCTTTTTACATCCTGGAGATAATCTTTCTTCTGCCAATCTTAACTCGAACTTGAATGTTTGCCTTACCTGGGCCCAATTAATTTATTTATTAAAACCCCCCCATATATTTTATATTAATGAATTAATGGAGCCCAAATTAATTCTTAAAGGGCAGGATGAATCAAGCATTGCATTTTGAATGTGATATGTCCTGCTACTGATAGCATGCATAGCACAGGGACGTGCAGCCAGGGGAGGCACAGCCTCATCTGTCATACTGAAATGAAAATAGCTGATTATAACACAGATCAGTGTAAACATTTGCCATTTTCATTGCACTCCTCTGCACTTACAGAGAGACAAAGGTGAGGCAGCGAAAGCTTTGCCTCCCTCCGGCAAGCAGAACTGCTTGGAGCTGGGGGCGGACCCGCACCTCATGCAGCATCACTGCATTGAGGATCCAATTGGATCCCTCTCTGGGAAACACTGCGAAGAGAAGTCCATAGGCTTCAATTAGGCCATGTCATAGATGGTGTTGCCTATCGGATCCAAGCTGCAGAAACTTTAACTTTCCAGAGGTTGGTACATATAAGGAATGTGGACAAACCACAAAGTATGATCGCATTTGTGGCATTGATGCACACTATATGATATATTGCACAATCTTGTTACTTTCGATCGATCTGCATGACAATCTTATTCAGTAGTATGCGCACACAATCTATCGTTTGCACGCGTTGTTCATTGCATCGTCCTATCTGATGTGCTGCACGTCAGGTGGGACGGTGCGATGTACGATGTGGTACACATCTTGTATTGTGTACGCAGGACCAAACGACCACACAATATGTTGGACTCTGTCACTGTTCTACATGATAATTGCATTGTATGTACAGCAGCAACAATTCACTGGATACAATCCATATATTGTGTCTTCGTGCCAATGATTGCATAGTGTGTATGCTAGAAATAGTGTGTTCTGGGATTGTATGATTGTAAGTGAAATTGGAATGACCGTCGCTTCATTTGTTACATCATTCAAGTGTGTACCTAGCTTTAGTGTTTAGTTCGGGAGCCAATCATTATCTCAGTGGATGAATTAGATCAGACTTATCTCCTATTTTTGTCACTGAAAACCTTTAATACTGAATTCTTATTAATGATCATAGATTCCAATTAGGTGTATTATATACAATAAGTAAGGGGTGCCTGTTGTGGACTGTTGTTAGGGTCATGTAGTAGATGTTTGCATGGAGCAGTTGTAATGGTTGCAGTGACTGGCAGATTTAGATGAAGCAACAAATGGAAGAAAATACCATTATTTTCCTCATCATCATTATTTATTTCCTTCATTTGTATCAAACCAACATACTCACAATATGAAGGAGTCACCAACATATGTGTAGAAATGCAGTTTATGTCCTATTTGCCTTCTGCACACAATACAGTCCCGTTATTGTGAAGGCAGTATTCATCTGGGAGGGAGTAGGAGATACTGCACGGAAACTTGGGGAGAATACAACACTGACTGTATCATGACTTACATGAGAGAACACATGTAAGGCTATATGGAGCTGCAGCAGGGAAATGCTTTTAACCAGTAAAAGGAAAGTTATGTGAAAGAATAGAGAAGTAAAATGTGCTTATAACCCTTTTCCACTGCCGCTAAAACTCAGGTTATTGGCAGTTTAAACGGCAGTATAAATGGGTAACTCGGGGCATCCGACCGGTCCTGTTTACAGCATTAGAATTGGGTAAAAAATGTAATGGTGTCTGTGACAGCCCTTGTTGGGGATGGAAAGATTGCAACCTTCCTGTAAGTTCTGGACCGTTCAGGTTTTTATCCCATCCCCACTACATATGGGGAGGCTGTAATCTCTTCCTGCCCGTCTCCCTGGTGACAGCTGTGAAAGACACCCTTCTGGACGGGACACCCCTACCCCGCTGCAGGTCGCTGGTTTGGTCCGGCATTCCGGGGTCTAGACCATTCCAGTTTGACCTAATCCTGTGGAGATCTGGATTTCATGGCGCTTGGAGATCATATCATCTGAAAGTGTCAGCAGAAGAGAAAGACTGCACCCGTGTGTTGTGTAAACAGTGCCTACCAGGGAGTAACCCGGGTCCAAGCCGTAGTGTGAAAGGGGTCTGTTCCGGGTCTGACCCAGGATTTTGGTGGAAAAGGGGTATTAGATGCCTACATTCATGTACAGCATTGTCATAAAACTACAGTTAAAGGATCAATCGCATGGAAGACAAATCCTCTGTTTGTCATTTCTACCCTATTCTGTTGCTGCAATAAATGCAGACTGGGTACAGAAATGAGATGTATATGAATCTTCCTTGGGCAACAGATACAGACTGAGTACAGATATAAAGCCAGCAACACTGAATTATTCAAAACATCCTGGCACTACTAACATTCATTCCTGGCAGTGACCGCTGTTCATTACCGATACAACACAATCATCTTTGATCTCAGAGTTCCTAAAATAAGATCGGGCAGAAAGCTCTGCAGTGCAGTGCAACATCTCTACCCCAATAGAATTGATATTGATTTGATACCCACAAAAATAACATTTCTCAAACTCTATGAGCCTGATGCACAGTTCAATGCAACTTGACTGCAGATACTCCTGCACGGAAATAAATGCCTCTGATCACCTGTTTGCAGACTGTACATGCAAGTGGCCTGTTACTGTCTGTATGCATCATCAGTGCGCACTTGTACCAGCTCTATACTAGGTGCCATGGATCCTATGTCAGACACCGTCAGATTCATATCTGCAATGTCCAGTATCATAATGACTGATATGATTAGAGCAGGAAGAGCTAACAAGGGAGCCACCTGCTTTACTACATGTATTAAAGCAATATGCCTCATTCTCAGTTGTGCTTTCTGCATTTACAGCAGGCTTATATTTACTTCTATCTTGTAAGCAGATGTACTGAGTGGACTATTACACCCCTGCAGGAAACCTGTTTAATGTTTTGCAACCTTTACTGTGGGGATCCCTCCTCCTGCCATACAATTCATACGGTATCCGGACTCCAGGTCGACAACAAAAAGGTCGACACACCTTAGGTCGACGCCAATTGGTCGACACACCTTAGGTCGACATGGAGAAATGGTCGACATGAACAAGGTCGACATGGAAAAAAGTCGACATGAGTTTTTTATGTTTTTTTTCTTTTTTCGAACCTTTTCATACTTAACGATCCACGTGGACTACGATTGGAACGGTAATCTGTGCCGAGCGAAGCGAAGGCACCATGCCCGAAGCATGGCGAGCGAAGCGAGCCATGCGAGGGGACGCGGTGCACTAATTGGGGTTCCCGGTCACTCTACGAAGAAAACAACACCAAAAAAACATAAAAAAACTAATGTCGACCTTTTTCCATGTCGACCTTGTTCCTGTCGACCTTTTGTCCATGTCGACCTTTTGTCCATGTCGACATAAGGTGGGTCGACCAGTTGGTGTCGACATAAGGTGTGTCGACCTTTTTGTTGTCGACCCTGAGTCCCAGACTCATTCATACAGCATCACAGCTAATTATTATTTCACTACATATTATATTAATTCTGTGTCAGGTTAGACACAAAGATTAATTCAATGAAATACAGATGGCCTGGCCAGGTTCATACAGATTCTAAGCTCCAGCACGTTACTATATCAAAGGACAGATAAATGATCTTACAAACTTACCTGAAGTTCACACCATGCCACTTCAACAGTAGTTTCTGTATCTAGACCCTTGTAAACAGTTTTAAAAGACCCTCTGCCGATTTCAATGTTGAATTTTAAGTATCTCCCATCTGGTGAGGTGGCCACGGCTTTGGTCTCATTCTCCTCAATTTCCTCCTGTTCTCTCCTGTTTTCTGCTGCTGTAGGTTTGAGGATAGAGACTGCAGGACGTTTGGGGCTGGTGGCCTCATCATCAGATTCTGAGCTGATGTCCACAATGCTGGCTAAGGTCCCCTGAGCTGGCAGCCCATCTGCTTGGTTGTTATGGGATGAGAGGCTAGTAGAGTTAGTAGCTATAACAGGGATAGAGTCTACTTTCTCTTCTAAGGATGAGGGCTCCTCAGGGGACCATGAGGAGTAAGATGTCCCTGGCGGGTCATAACCCAGTAGTTCGAGTTGAGCTGAACTTCTCCTGTTGAACTGGTAAGAGTTCCTTCTGGGTTCCTTGCCTGAGAGTCGTCTTCTTCTCAGAGCTGCAAGGGAGGACAGCTCGGCAGGATCTTCTGGCAGAACCGAGGCAAAGGAAATGCCACATCCTGCTAAGTCCACTTCTGTCTGAGACATAGCTTGAGCTGAAGGTACTCCAAAAGCAAACATATCTACTCTTTACCTCCAAGAAGGCAATCTGGCTCACCAAGAGCACCACTGAGCAGCCATGCTCTGACTTGTAGTGCCCAATAAATGTAACAGCCGTCGAACCACCTGTAGGTCACTGAAAGCAACTCAACACATGGCGTTGGCACTGATCACTATGGCATATGATGAGCATTAAATAGGACAAAATCCAAGGGTCAGAAGCAGAGCTCTGCACGGCAGACTAGGAATATCCCCTTATTCGTGCTGAGCACAAGGCAATGCAAAGCCGAATGTTCACACGTGTTAGATCAGCTTACTGAACTTCATCTTCTTATTCAGAAGTCAAGGAAAATCTAGTGTATAGGACTAGGTCTTGGTATCACTGCAGATGCAACAAGGTGTCACTTGTGCAAAGTGCTAGCAGCATAAGTGTATATACGGAACTGCACCTGGCTCTCTCTTCTGACTCCAAGTCACTGACAGCTTCGGGCGGCTGGGAGGGAATCTGATCTTACATTCATGTGACTGGCTGCAGCAATGTGTGCTGTGTGTATACAGAGCTGATGGGCGGGGCTTTCTGAAAGGAATGACACTCTGGTCTGCATAAACGGAATGCCAATTGACTAGAATGGGAGCAGATTGAACTTTTATGTTTATTTCATAAAATCTTAAACATATGCACTATATATTCAGCACACTTCTTGCTAAGATGATGTCACATATTTTACATGTGGCATGACATAGATTGACGGCTGCTTACTGTGAAATGACAGCTGTTTTATTCGCCATCCCTATGTAAACATAGCATTAAAGCAGTGCATATATGATATATCCCATATAAAAACTTATTTTTTTCTATGATCCCCCAAGCACACACACTAATCCTTTTTCATATGCGCCCAAATATACCCGTACCCTACTATACATGTCACATAGTGTGGAATGATGGCTGTTTACTATGGAATGACAGCTGTTTTATTCGCCACCCCAATGCAAACATAGCATTAAAACATTGAATATGTCCCATATAAAAATCCTGATTTTTCTATGATCCCCCAAAAGACACGAATCATTTTCCATACACTCCCATCTATACCTGTAGCCTACTATCCATGTCACATAATGCGGAATGATGACTGTTTACTATGGAATGACAGCTGTTTCATTGCCCATCACAATGCAAACATAATATTAAAACAGTGCATACAGTATATCCCATATAAAAAAAAACACAATTTTTCTATAAATCCATAAGCGCACACACTAATCTTTTTCCATATATGTACAGCTATACCTGTACCGTACTATGGGGGTAATTTAGACCTGATCGCTAGGGTACATTTTTTTGCATCCCTTCGATCAGGTAGTCGCTGTCTACAGGGGGAGGGGGAATTCGCTGTGCAGGTGTGCGATCGCATGTGCAGGCAGTGGCGGATCTAGACTTAACTTTTAGGGGGGGGCGGTTTAAGAATTATGACTCCTCCCCCTAATCATAGCCCCTCCCACTTAGTAATGCCCTTCCCGTTCGCTTCTAAAATTTCCTATTGTTGCCATTACTAATAAAATGTTGCCAGTTAGTGGAGAGAACCCTGCGCACTGGTGATACAGACTGGCGAATCGCCATTCCTTCCATCAGGGGTGGTAGAGGCTAAGACAGTAGGGCAATTTAAACATGCATGGGATAGACATAAGGATATTCTTACAAAGAAATAAGGATCAGATAAGGTTAGAGATAAAAATAATGTAAAAAAAAAAAAAGGGGCAGACTAGATGGGCCAAGTGGTTCTTATCTGCCGACAAATTCTGTTTCTACAGCACACAGAATGAGCCGAAATTCACATTATAGCACACTGTATGAGCTGAAATTCACATTGTAGCACACAGTATGATCCGAAATTCACATTATAGCACACTGAATGAGCCGAAATTCACATTGTAGCACACTGAATGAGCCGAAATTCACATTACAGCACACTGTATGAGCTGAAATTCACATTATACCACACTGAATGAGCTGAAATTCACATTATAGCACGCAGAATGAGCCGAAATTCACATTATAGCACGCAGAATGAGCCAAAATTCACATTATAGCACGCAGAATGAGCCAAAATTCACGTTATAGCACGCAGAATGAGCCGAAATTCACATCATAGCACACTGAATGAGCCGAAATTCACATTATAGCACACTGAATGAGCCGAAATGCACATTATAGCATGCAGAATGAGCCGAAATTCACATTATAGCATGCAAAATGAGCCGAAATTCACATTATAGCACGCAGAATGAGCCGAAATTCACATTATAGCACGCAGAATGAGCCGAAATTCACATTATATTCACATTATATTCACATTATAGCACGCAGAATGAGCCGAAATTCACATCATAGCACAATGTATGAGCCGAAATTCACAATACAGCACGCAGACTGAGCCGAAATTCACATTACAGTACACTGAATGAGCCAAAATAATGCAGGGACATATACACTTTAGTTAGGAGAAGAGGGGGGAGAAATGGCACACAGGCACTTTAGCTAGGAGCGGAGGGGGGAGACATGGAACACAGAGGGCACACACACACACACACACACACACACACACACACACACACACACACACACACACACACACACACACACACTCTTACTTTAGCTTGGAGGGGAGGAGACATGGCATACACTGACAGTGACACCTACTCATATTTTGTCCGCAGCAGGGTGTGATGCGCTATTATGCAAATTTCTACACTGGCTCCCCATGTCCTTTAGAATACAATTAACATTATTTCCCTTCACCTACAAGGCCCTCAATAACAACTGCTCTTCATACCGTTATACCCTTATCTCAAAATAAGATCGATCTCTGACATGTGTTGTGCCTTGGTGTCTATAACCACCTCAGCAGCATGAGGAGTCGGATGGATGCCGGGTCCCGCCGCAGTGTTGGGAACGGGGTGGAGAGCGGTGCAGCGCGGCGGGGGACGGGGAGAGAGAGAGAGCGTCCTGACGCGCGTACAGGGAGGAGGGGGCGTGGTCAGAACAGAGGCCGCTGTATGCGCGTCAGGACGCTCTCTCTCTCTCCCCTTCCCTCGCCGAGCTGCACCGCTCTCCACCCCGTTCCCAACACTGCATCGGGACCCGGCCTCCATCCCGGTGCCGGTATGTGTAGGGGGGGCGTTCGCCCTAATCGCCCCCCGCTAAATCCGCCACTGTGTGCAGGAAAGCTGCACAAACAGCAGTTTCTGCATTCTCTGCACAGCCCAGGACTTACTCAGCCACTGCGATGATCGGTACCGGAGCTGACGTCACGATTCCTCCCACAAAACGCCGGGTCCCACCTGCGTTTTTCCGGGCACTGTCTTAAAACGGTCAGTTGCCACCCACAAACGCCCTCTTCCTGTCAATGTTCTTGCGATCACCAGTGCAATCATATTTTTTGCACCATCCCATCGCTTCCCGTAGCTCCCTGTCGCTTCGGACTGTCGCGCCTGCGCATTGCAGTGTTTACGCATTCGCAGTTCGGACCTGATCGCCTGCTCTGCGAAAACGCACAGCAGAAATCAGGTCTGAATTAGCCCCTATGTACATGTCACATAATGAGAAGGATGTGTCTATGCTGATTAGTGACTGCTGTCTGATTAGCCACCCCTAAGCAAAAATAGCATTAAAGCAGTGCATACTGTTTATACCATATAAAAACCCTGATTCGTGTCTGCACTTTTGGGATTATAGAAAAATCAGGGTTTTTATATGGCACATATTCACTGTTTTAATGCTATGTTTGCATTGTGATGGTGAAGAAAACAGCTGTCATTCCATAGTTAGCAGCTGTGATTCTGCATTATGTGACAAGGATAGTAGGGTACAGATAGAGGTGGTCATTAGGAGTTGATCGCATGTAGCAACTTTTTGCTGCTCGTGCGATCAACTTGACGCCGCCTATGGGGGAGTGTATTTTAGGATAGCAGGGCTGTGATTGCTTGTGCAGCCCTGCTATGCTAAAAAAAGTTTTCTGCAAAACAAGACCAGGGTCAGACCTACTTACCCTGTGCGGAAAATGGTGAGTAGACGCCCCGGAATGCCTCTCCGCCGTCAATCTTCTTGCGATCGCTGCTGCGATCACTTTCAGCGCTGGCGGCGTCGCTGCCCGGTGACAACCGTCACCAGGCAATGACGTGCGTGCGCATTGCAGGTGCTACATAGCCGCAGTCCCGACCCGTTCGCACCACAGCGAAGTACCTCTGCGTGCGAACGGGTCGGAATGACCCCCAAAGGCGGGCGCATATAAAAAAGGATTTGTGTGTGCGTTTAGGGGATCATTCATTAAGGAGGATTTTTATATGGCAAATATGCACTGCTTTAATGCTATGTTTGTATTGGGATGGCAAATAAAACAGCTCTTCATACCGTTATACCCTTATCTCAAAATAAGATCGATCTCTGACATGTGTTGTGCCTTGATGTCTATAACCACCTCAGCAGCATGAGGAGTCGGATGGATGCCGGGTCACGCCGCAGTGTTGGGAACGGGGTGGAGAGCGGTGCAGCGCGGCGGGGGACGGGGAGAGAGAGAGAGCGTCCTGACGCGCGTACAGGGAGGAGGGGGCGTGGTCAGAACAGAGGCCGCTGTATGCGCGTCAGGACGCTCTCTCTCTCTCCCCTTCCCTCGCCGAGCTGCACCGCTCTCCACCCCGTTCCCAACACTGCATCGGGACCCGGCCTCCATCCCGGTGCCGGTATGTGTAGGGGGGGGCGTTCGCCCTAATCGCCCCCCGCTAAATCCGCCACTGTGTGCAGGAAAGCTGCACAAACAGCAGTTTCTGCATTCTCTGCACAGCCCAGGACTTACTCAGCCACTGAGATGATCGGTACCGGAGCTGACGTCACGATTCCTCCCACAAAAAGCCGGGTCCCACCTGCGTTTTTCCGGGCACTGTCTTAAAACGGTCAGTTGCCACCCACAAACGCCCTCTTCCTGTCAATGTTCTTGCGATCACCAGTGCAATCATATTTTTTGCACCATCCCGTCGCTTCCCGTAGCTCCCTGTCGCTTCGGACTGTCGCGCCTGCGCATTGCAGTGTTTACGCATTCGCAGTTCGGACCTGATCGCCTGCTCTGCGAAAACGCACAGCAGAAATCAGGTCTGAATTAGCCCCTATGTACATGTCACATAATGAGAAGGATGTGTCTATGCTGATTAGTGACTGCTGTCTGATTAGCCACCCCTAAGCAAAAATAGCATTAAAGCAGTGCATACTGTTTATACCATATAAAAACCCTGATTCGTGTCTGCACTTTTGGGATTATAGAAAAATCAGGGTTTTTATATGGCACATATTCACTGTTTTAATGCTATGTTTGCATTGTGATGGTGAAGAAAACAGCTGTCATTCCATAGTTAGCAGCTGTGATTCTGCATTATGTGACAAGGATAGTAGGGTACAGATAGAGGTGGTCATTAGGAGTTGATCGCATGTAGCAACTTTTTGCTGCTCGTGCGATCAACTTGACGCCGCCTATGGGGGAGTGTATTTTAGGATAGCAGGGCTGTGATTGCTTGTGCAGCCCTGCTATGCTAAAAAAAGTTTTCTGCAAAACAAGACCAGGGTCAGACCTACTTACCCTGTGCGGAAAATGGTGAGTAGACGCCCCGGAATGCCTCCCCGCCGTCAATCTTCTTGCGATCGCTGCTGCGATCACTTTCAGCGCTGGCGGCGTCGCTGCCCGGCGACAACCGTCACCAGGCAATGACGTGCGTGCGCATTGCAGGTGCTACATAGCCGCAGTCCCGACCCGTTCGCACCACAGCGAAGTACCTCTGCGTGCGAACGGGTCGGAATGACCCCCAAAGGCGGGCGCATATAGAAAAGGATTTGTGTGTGCGTTTAGGGGATCATTCATTAAAGAGGATTTTTATATGGCAAATATGCACTGCTTTAATGCTATGTTTGTATTGGGATGGCAAATAAAACAGCTGTCATTCCATAGTAAACAGCTGTCATTCCGCATTATGTGACATGTATAGTAGGGTACAGGTATAGTTGGGCGCATATGGATAAGGATCTCTAGGGGGATTAGGTGAAAGCCAGACCGAACCAGTTACCTTCAGTGACCTCGGCCACTGTGGAACTCTCTGTGCGCGTCACCCTGCACCGTTTGCGGTGTGACAGCTGTCTCATACACGGAGATGAGCACAGTGAGCTCCACAGTGGCAAAAGTCACTGTGTGTAGGGAACCGGTACGGTGCGGCATTCCACAGTCCTAACCATTCCGGCCACGCTGCTCTCATTCTCTCTGCCTGAGTGCAGCAGCTGCGGGTCATGAGGGGGCTGTCATAGACGTGCGCAGACGCCGACATACGGGGGCCGCTCCGGACTTCCCCCAGAAGAAGATTAGCTGACTACGTCCTCCACCTCTTCCACTGGGACTTAAGACTGCTCACCTGGGCCGCCCAGGTAAGCAGTCTATATCCAGGACAGGGGAGGTGAGAGAAGACTATAATGCTGTGAAGGGGGGGGGGGGGGGGGGAGTCCGGAGCGGCACCCGCATGTCGGCATCTGCGCATGCCTATGGGGGCTGTACTGTACACCACATATACCAGCACCATTTGCTGTTTGTCATAGGCAGGAACACGCACAAAGAGCTCCACAGCAGAACAGGTCGCTGCAGGGATCCGGTCCGGAGTTACTGTATCCCATGTTCTGTACTTTAAACTACACTGTTAAATAAAAATATGGAAAATACTGACATTGGGGGTTATTCAGGTTTGTTAGCAAACAAAAAAAGCTAGCAATTGGGCAAACCATGTTGCACTGCAGGTGGGGCAGATGTAACGTGCAGAGAGATTTAGATTTGGGTGGGTTATATTGTTTCTATACATGGTAAATACTGGCTGCTTAATTTCTACACTGCAATTTAAATTTCAGTTTGAACACACCCCACGCAAATCTAAAACTATCTGCACATGTTACTTTTGCCCCATCTGCAGTGCACATGGGGGGTCATTCCAAGTTGATCGCAGCAGGAAAATTTTTAGCAGTTGGACAAAACCATGTGCACTCCAGGGGGGGCAGATATAACATGTGCAGAAAGAGTTAGATTTGGGTGGGTTATTTTATTTCTGTGCAGGGTAAATACTGGCTGCTTTATTTTTACACTGCAATTTAGATTGCAGATTGAACTCACCACACCCAAATCTAACTCTTTCTGCACATGTTATATCTGCCTCCCCTGCAGTGCACATGGTTTTGCCCAACTGCTAAAAATGGGGGTAATTCCGAGTTGTTCGCTCGCAAGCGGATTTTAGCAGATTTGCTCATGCTAAGCCGCCGCCTACTGGGAGTGAATCTTAGCATCTTAAAATTGCGAACGATGTTTTCGCAATATTGCGATTACACACCTCGTAGCAGTTTCTGAGTAGCTCCAGACTTACTCGGCATCTGCGATCATTTCACTGCTTGTCGTTCCTGGTTTGACGTCACAAACACACCCAGCGTTCGCCCAGACACTTTCCCGTTTCTCCGGCCACTCCTGCGTTTTTTCCGGAAACGGTAGCGTTTTTCCCCACACGCCCATAAAACGGCCTGTTTCCGCCCAGTAACACCCATTTCCTGTCAATCACATTACGATCGCCAGAACGATGAAAATGCCGTGAGTAAAATTCCTAAGTGCATAGCAAATTTACTTGGCGCAGTCGCAGTGCGGACATTGCGTATGCGCATTAAGCGGAAAATCGCTGCGATGCGAAGATTTTTACCGAGCGACCAACTCGGAATGACCCCCCATGTTCCTGCTGCGATCAACTTGGAATTACCCCCATGGTTTTGCCCAATTGCTAACTTTTTTTGGTTTGCTAACAAACTTGAATAAGGCCCATTGCTAGTTTTACTAATTTCAATGGCTGCAGAGTCTGACAGTATACATATACAAGAAGTATGTGAATACATTACCCATTGTGCGCAGATAGATGTCCCTTGCCCTAGGGAGTTTAGTAGCGTGAGGGCCATATTAATCAAACTAGTGCTGAGTATGGCAACAATGTAAAATAATGCTGCTTACACCAGAGAAATTAATGGTTCATGTCATTTTGGGGAATTTCCAGCTTTGCCTGAAAACATACAGTCCAGATGTAGAGGTTGGGGCAATGGACACAACCTAAACACCACTAAAAATGCAATTATGCAAAACAAAAAATAATGTAGTTGTAAAAAAAATAAAGAGCAATGTAATCGTGTAAACCAGTATTTTCTCTTCAACACTGCATAGATACACAAATATATAGGAGTAATATACTTATAGGAGCACAAAGATAGCAGATATTCTTTTTAAGTTTCATGTATTAATATACATTACAGCTGTTTGTGTAGTATCAAATCTCAAAGCTTCCTCTCTAGACCAGTACTTTTCAATCTCGGCCCAAAAGACACAATCCAGGTGCACAGGTGGTTAAATCTAAATGACTGCGGTACTAATTGTCACCTGTGCACAAGCATGGATATCCTAAAAACTTGGACAGTTTAGGTACACACACACACTATACAATTATTTGGCTGATTTGCTGTATACTATAGTGTGCAGGCATTTGCTCCCACACATTAGCAGATTTTCCTTCCAACTAGCCAACTAGTTGGATGGTTGGAAAGATAATCTTAAAATGTATGGCCAGTTTTATTGTGTGTTCGGGACAGAGTTTTAGAAGCACTGCTTTAGACCCTCTTTATTGTTTTCATAAAAACTGCTGCAGTTTGTACATGTCCCTTATACAGTACAGTATGTGACAATTGTGGTTTTTACAATTTTTATTTTATTTTAATCAGGCACACATTTAGGGCTTCACCAGAAGTACCACTTCTGCTGATGACTATTCCCGGAATTAGGGATCTTTTTAAAGTTAGAAATTTTATTGAGAGTGATCAGTAATCAAAACCTTAACAAGAACAAAATTGTGCAGGTTAGGGACATTGAACATGAAGACAAACATTTTACATACCATGTCAGAACAATAGAGACAATTCCACAAAAATATAGGCCAACAGGTACTAGCAGTATGTGCTCTGCATAAATCTAAACGCATATATGACCAGTCTCATTTTATTTTACATATATAGTATAAAATTTATACCCAAACAGAGTGTAATCTTGTGAAAAGAAAAAGCAAGAAAGAAAAAGAAAAGGAAAGGAGAGCAGAAGCTTGAAAACGTAACTTAATAGAGGGGAAACGTTGAGAAAATTACATATAGAGAGGCAAGAGGATGAGAACAGTCCACTGTAATAATAATAGAGGGGGAGACAACAGAGGTGATAGAGGTATTAGCAGAGTTAGCAGTGTTAGCAGTATTAGCATGATCCAGGCATCAATAAGGACCGAGCGAGGTACCAAGGAGACCAGGTGCTGTGGAACTGGGCCACAGTGTTATTCCTCAGGCTTGTAATGTATTCCATACTGGCTATATTATTAATCTTGGATATCAGTAGAGCCTTAGAGGGAGGTTTATGGTCGTTCCAGTATTTAGCGATCAGAGATTTAGCCGCCATGCAAAGTAGCATGGCAAGCTTGTCTTGGGTTTTGGGTAGCAGTGGTATGGGGGCATGAAGTAGAGCAGTTTCAGGGGAGATATCTAGATCATGTCCGCATGTTTGAGCAATAAGTGCTCCAACCATTTTCCAAAAGGGGCGAATAGAGGGGCAAGTCCACCATATGTGGAAAAAAGTACCCTCATCTCCGCAGAGTCTCCAACACAGATTTGATGTCGTGGGGTAGATGGATTGAAGTCTGGAGGGAACTAAGTACCACCTGGTGTAGACCTTATAGCATGTTTCCCTGAGTGCCACACTAATAGAAGCTTTAGCAATGCGCATTCTGATTTCTTCCCATTGATCATCCTCCAACGGGTGGGAGAGATCTGATTCCCAGGCTAGTTCATGGGGTTCACGGTCAGGGGGGTCTGGGGTCAGAATAGAGTTGTATATTGTTGAGATATTCCCCTTTTTGCCAATTGAAAGTAAACACATGTGTTCAAAGGAGGTGGGCGGTTTCAAAGGTGTAGTTTTAAGCTGAGATTTGAGAAAGCTAAGAATTTGGATGTAATGGTAATGACACGAGGATGGCAAACCAAGGCGCTCTTGAAAATCTCCAAAAGAGGTCGGTGCTGAGTGACCTTTAACGTGGATAAATCTCGTAATACCCTGAGATTGCCATGGGGCCGCTATTTTTCGCTCGCAGCCTGGGGGGAAGGCAGGGTGTCCCCAGATAGGTGTTAAAGGCGAGGGGTGTGAGGATAGGTTGTATGTGCTGCGGAGTTTGTCCCACAATCCAAGGGTGAATTTAATCGTGGGGATTGTGTAGGCCGAGGCTGGTCTGCAGGACCTGGGGAGCCATAAAAGAGAGTCGAGGGGGACGCCCTGATAAATTGAGTTCTCAATATCGACCCATTTGCTGTTCCCTTGGGGGGAATGCCAGGACACCATGTGGTTAAGGTGACAGGCATTAAAATAAGCCTGAAGGTTAGGGTATCCCAATCCGCCTGAAGTAGCACTCTTAGTCAGCAGTGTTCGTCTTAATCGAGATTTACGGTGAGCCCAGATAAATTTGTTGCACAGTGATTGCAGTGAAGCCAGAGTCACTTGGGGCACCATTATCGGGATGGTCTGAAATAGGTAAAGAATACGGGGAAGGAGATTCATTTTCAGGGCGTTAATCCATCCAATCCATGAAATTAATAATCTGTCCCATTTATCTAGGTCTTGGGTGAGAGTTTTAATCATAGGAACATAATTAGTCTGGTATAGGCTGGTGTAGGATTTAGTAATGAATATGCCGAGGTATTTGATAGCCGAGGGTCTCCAAAGAAAAGGGAAAGAGGAGGTTAAAATCAAATGGGTATGGGGTGGGATATTAAATGTAAGGGCCTCAGATTTGGTGTGGTTTATTTTGTATCCAGAGAGGGAACCATATAGGAGTAGTTCTTTTTGCAGATTAGGAAGAGAAATCAAAGGGTTAGATAAAGTCAAGAGCATGTCATCCGCAAATAAAGATATTTTGTATGAGCTCTGCCCCACTGTAATCCCCCCAATGTCCGTATTAAGTCTAATACGGGCCGCTAGAGGTTCAATGCATAAAGCAAAAAGTAGGGGCAAGAGAGGGCATCCCTGACGAGTGCCATTCTTCAAACTAAAACGAGGTGAGCTCAATCCATTGGTCAAGACCGTGGATGAGGGGTTAGAATAAAGGGCCGCAATTGCAGTGATGCAATGACCATGGAGGCCAAACGTAGATAGGGTAGAAAACAAAAAGGGCCAGGAAATGCGATCAAATGCCTTTTCGGCATCTAGCGCCAAAGCAATCGCTGGTATTTTCGGCAAGTTTATTTGGTGAATCAAATTTATAGTACGTCTGGTGTTGTCTGAGGCCTGGCGGCCAGGAATAAATCCCACTTGATCAGGGTCTATTAATGATGGCAACACAGCGTTCAGGCGAGTTGCTAATATTTTGGCAAAAAGTTTGAGATCGGTATTTATCAGAGATATGGGTCTGTAATTTGAGCATTGCGAGGGATCTTTTCCAGGTTTCGGGATTACAATGATTCGGGACGTCGTGGAGTCAGTGTGGAAAGGCGCACCCCGTAGTATTTTATTAAACAGGGAGATCATATGAGGAATGAGTTGAGGGGCGAAGGTTTTTTAGTACACCATCGGATAACCATCCGGACCAGGTGCTTTAGAAGGTTTCTGGATTTTCAATGCCGCTTCAATTTCCTCAGCAGAAATATCAGCGTTGAGAGTAGAGTTAGTTTCCTCATCTAAACGAGGAAGAGCGCATGAATCTAGATATTGTTGTGCCCGGTCGGCTTGTGTTAAAGGATCGGACGGGGGATCAAGGTTATAGAGTGTCCTATAATAGTCAAAAAAGATACTATTAATTTTTTTGGGGTCATAGGTAATGTTACCTGAGGGTTGTCTGATAGTATGTATGCATTGGTTAGCTTTATTGGCACGTAGTTGATTAGCTAATAAAGTATGTGCCTTGTTACTTTTATCATAAAACGATTGATTAGCCCATCGAAGCGAGCGCTCAATATTCTCCGCCAGCAGAGATTGTAGGTCATCACGTGCCTTAGAAAGTTCGGCTAGAGTTTTTTTAGAGCGTGTGCGTTTGTGTTCTTGGTCCAATGTTGCAATGTTATCCGTTAACAGAGCAACTTGGTTTTCTCGGTTTTTCTTACGGCGGGATGCAAATTGGATAATTGATCCCCTGATGACCGCCTTATGGGCTTCCCATATAGTGGCTATACTGCAGTAGTCTTCTACATTAACCGCAAAATATTCCCGAAGCTCTGTTTTAATTAAGTCCTGAAACTTAGGGATCTTCAATAGTGTCTCGTTTAGTCTCCATGTCGGTCTTCCGTCAGGGATATCAAAAATGTCAAATGTCGCCGTTAAAGCAGCGTGGTCAGTCCAGGTAAGTGGGACTATCGAGGAAAAGCGAGCGGTACGGGAGAGAGGTGCACAACTCAAGAACATATCGATACGAGAGTACACATCATGCGGATTGGAATAGAAAGTATAGTCCCTAGTGATCGGATTAAGGAAACGCCAGACATCGAACAAACCAGCCTCGGCCATGCCCCTGTGTAATACGGAGGAATTCGGGGTTTGACTACTTCGCAAGGGGCCTGATCTGTCCATGCCCGTGAGAGCCATGTTGAAATCGCCACCAACAAGTAACTTACCTCGTCTATATGAGTAAAGGTTGTGAAAAAACTTGCGAAAGAATTTGGATTGGGCAGTGTTTGGAGAGTACATATTAGCCAAGGTAACCTCCTCGTGTCCAATTTTTCCTCTCACCATTACATAGCGACCTTCATTGTCGTGTTTACAGTTTAGGAATTGGTAAGGGACAGACCCTCTTATTAAGATAGCCACCCCTTGTTTTTTTGCTGTGTGATTGGAGTACCAAGCCATAGGGAAATGTTTAGAAGTCAGGGATGGATGGGAATCCGATTTCAAGTGTGTCTCCTGTAAGAAAATCACATCACCTTTTAATGTTTTAAGAGATCTGTGGAGATGAGAGCGCTTCTGGGGAGTGTTCAACCCCTTGACATTAATGGACAGGCATGGCTGAAGCTGAAGAGGGAGTGATTCGCTGGAAATCTCTAGGGTCCCGGACTCTGCTAATATGGACGGGAGAGATAGAAAGAGAAGTTATAGAGAGAAAAACAGGAGTGTATAATTCTGTATACGAATAATATTAGATAAATGAATCAATCTATCTGTGTTTACAGGGGTGCCAACTTACAGATGTGCTGTAGCCGGGGTCTAAGAGAGGAGGGGAACAGAAGAAAGGGAAAGAAACAAAAAAGAAAAAAGCAGATGTAGTATCCAGTAGGGAGGATACTCTGCTGCCAAGATTGAGCTCTCAAAGAAAGAAAAATGAGAGAGCTCGCTGGCGGGATACAAATACAATATAACAGATGAGGGTATTAATCCTCTATGCTTGACAATAACTATAATCCCTAAGATTCGGGGGAGGGAGTATCAAGGCAGGGCACTGACGCCCCCCACCCGAAACCAATAATTGACAAAACGGATGGGCCATCTTGTAGCAAGCTAAGACCTACTTCAAGGGCGGGATAGTCCTAGATATAAAACATGATAAAATGAGTGATCATGTAACAGATAGTACCAACTTAGTAATAACAATAGAGCAAATGGTAAGGTCGCTGGACAGGTCGGCGGCCATCGACAGTCCTCGCGGCATCGGATAAAGATTCAATCCAGTACTCTATCTATAAGGCAGTGTCTCTAAGCCACCGACCAACATAGCGAGACAAAAACAAAACATTACATAAGGTATAAAGGTCCGCCAACAAGGGCCTTCTAAGAGGAAAGTAGTTGGTCATTTGTATATGAAACGGTATCTAAGACAGGGATTACATAGCAGTTGAGCCAGGTTGAGAGTAAAATCAAGTCGGTTAAACGGTACAAAAACATAGATATTAAACGGAAGGAGCTTCTCTTCTATGAGGTAGCGGCTGGAGACAGCTGCAACTTTCGAAGCAGTTTGTCCCCTTCATCAGGAGAGCGGATGGTGTGAATTTTGCCATCGATCTCCACTATGAGGCGAAAAGGGAATCCCCAGCGGTATTTGTAGCCATTGTCGCGCAATGTAGAAGTAACTGAGCGTAGATCGCGTCGTTTAGCAATGGTCACCGGTGATAGGTCTTGATAGATCTGAAGCCGGGAGTCTTCGAATAAAATTGAGGTTGAATTTCTGCACGCCAGTGTAATGCTATTTTTAATCTTGAAGGACAAAAATCGGAGGATAACATCGCGGGGAAGTTCCGAGTCCTTCGGTTTAGGTCTCAGGGCGCGGTGAGCTCTCTCTATCAAAATGACAGAGCTTGAAAGCGACGGGACCAGGTAAAGAAACAGGCGTTGAAGGTATGGTTCCAGTTCGGAGGCTATGACAGATTCAGGGACATTGCGGATGCGTAAATTGTTCCGTCTCTCACGATTTTCGCTGTCCTCAACTTTATCCTTAAGGAGTTCCAATTCGCTGGATAGGTAGCTCATGTCCTCTCCCACTTGTTTGTGGAAATTTTGTTGATGGTCCACCCGTGATTCCAGCGCGGTTGTACGGGAGTCCAGAGCCGACATATCAGATTTTAATTCCCCGATCGCTGTCTGAAGAGCTGTCGTGAATGAACTCTTAAGGTCTAATATCATGTTCTGAAGGGATTGAATGTCCGCCTTAGTTGAGGGTGCCTCCGTCTGATCCATGATGGGGGTGGGCATCGGTGAGGATGGAGATGAAGTTTCAGTCGGTTTTTCTCGGCGTGAGAAGTGTTGTGAGATATCTTGAGAAGCTCCTGATTTTTTTTGCTCTGGTGTTCGCTCTGCTCATAATATCTGGTGTGAGTAAAACGTCCGTTTAAGGAGTGGTAATAAGAATGGTCCACCTGGTTGTTACGTATTCAACAGTTGATCCGGGTGGGGGGGAAGTCAAGCATCCGTGAAATTACATCATTTATAGGACCTAGGTCCCATTAATCTGTTAAAACAGTGAGAGGGATCCACAGGAGAGCGTCCTGATTTACAACACACTTTTCCGTGGTTGTACGAGATGTAATATAAAAAGTAAAGAACAGCAGCTGCGGGGTTGAGATTCTGAATTGCTTCCCTGTTGAAATAGGGAGTTCGATTCTTCACAGCTCCAGCAGGGGCAGCATAGTGCAGATAAGATGGGCCTGTTCTGCCTCCTCCAAGATGGCCGCCGTCAGTGATAAGTGACGTGTCTTCACACGGGCTTATTCAGCATTGCCCTCAGGAGTTTATATGTGTTTAGGGCCCCCCGTCCTTTCAGCATCGACTGCCAGTTTCCCCCGTTAATTTTCGCGGCCAGCTGACCTTTTACAGCGGTGCAGCGCCTGATTTTCGTCAGACGCCACACCCAATATGGCCACCACCACCGAAGCTCCGTGGGTCTGGTCGGCTCCTGTAACCTCAGGGGCACTTGGGATCTTCTCGGCCGCTCGTTCAGGCCACTCCAGGTAGGGGGCACACAGCAGGGCAGCGGGGTGAGTCGTGGGGCGGCTTTTAAGCGGCCGGGGAACGTCCGATCTCGGGCGGGGGGAAGTCACTAATTGAGGCCCCGGCTTCACCTCACAGGGAAGGCCGCAACCCGCAAGCACTGGACAGGCCCGTGCTCCGGCTCCACAGCTCACTCCCTGAATGCTCTGAGCAATAGGGGCAACTGTGGGGTGATATAGGGGCGGTATAGATGGGGTGAAGGTTGATTTAAGGGGTTACAGGGGCTTGGTCCGGCAGGAGCTCTCTAGGGACACTTCCTCTCAGTCAGGCCTCAAGCCACGCCCCCCCGGAATTAGGGATCTTATTTGAGTCTCCACCTAAGGATGGTGTTAGCTGAGGTTCCCACAGGAAAAGAAAAACGCTTTATGAATCTTTTTTTGCAGTTTTTTTCTTAATAATTTGCAACAATAAGTGAAGGAAAATCTTAATTTAAGGGGAATCTAAAGAAATAATTTCCTTACATACCCTTCTCTGTGTAGATCAGATATGCACATCATAGATTAGGTATTTTTATGATCTGTCACTGGGACACAGCTCTGAACAGTGAGCGTATTAAGAGTTCATCTATAACATCACTTGAGGCTTGGTTACACCTTTTTCATATTTTTTTTAAGATTTATGTCCAGTTTTATCAAGCAGTACAGTAGGAAATCTTTCTATTGTGGTTTCAATGCCCAGATGTCACCACATGGGTCTGGCAAACAATGTAAGACTATGGATTGTCACTTCTACCAAAATAAATGAAAATTTCCAATAAACCTAGTGATAGATAAATATATATATATATATATATATATATATATATATATATATATAAGTATCCCATATACACAGCGGCACTCAGAGACTCATAGTAAGTGAAAAAATGTGCAAAATTTAATCCATATTACAACCTGTTCAGGCCAACGTTTCGGGGCACATCCGCCCCTTTGTCAAGGTGAACCAAAACACTTTTGGTTCACCTTGACAAAGGGGCGGATGTGCCCCGAAACGTTGGCCTGAACAGGTTGTAATATGGATTAAATTTTGCACATTTTTTCACTTACTATGAGTCTCTGAGTGCCGCTGTGTATATGGGATACTTGGATTATTGACTATTTTCAGAGGGCACCGGAGCAAAGTTTCTATGAGAGGTGAGTGCCGGTCCTACACGACATATATATATATATATATATATATATATAAAAAATGCAGGTATAAAAAATGAAACAAGACAAAAATGATACATACTCCATACTTTCTTTTGTAGCAGTGATTAAGATGTTATCTGAGTGACGGTGGAGTTTAAATTGTGGCTGCATAACTAACAAGTGCCAACATATTCTCATTTTGAAGATGTATATGTTGTTCTACATTGTTCTTTTAGGACTTTGACAATCAAGCAAGCTTGTAAATGAATGATAAAAATGTACCTCTTCATCTCTTTTATTTAAAAACTAGGTGATTCATCGCGCCCTACGGGCGCTCTTCACACCGTCGGAAGGGGCTACGCCCCAGTAACCCCTGCACGTAGTTGTGTGAGTGGGTAAATAGTGCACAACGAAAGTGCGTTTGATGGTGAAGGGGGCGTAGGCCCTTTAGTGGGTGTGAACAGTGGCTGCAGGGCATGATGTACAGAATGTAGCGGGTGCAGGGGTGACCGCGTATGGGGGAGGGTGTCTGTGGGTGGAGGAGGGGCGGATGCCGGGAGTGTGTGCGGATAGGAGAGGGGGGCGGGAGGTGGTGTGGGTGGGGGAGGAGCAGGGGACTGGGGGTGGTGGATGGGGTCTGGATGCGATGTGGGTGGGGTAGCAGTTGAAGGGGGTGGGGGAGGGGTCGGTGCAAGGCTCTCGTGGATGTGGGAGGGGTTCTGGAAGCGTTGTGGGTGGGTAAGGGGTAGGTGTGCATGTGGGTGGTGTTGAGGGTCCGGTGGTGGCGGGTGAGGGGCTGGGGTTCATTGGGTGGGGGAGGTATAGGTGTAGGGGGTGCAGTGGATGGTCGAGGGGGTCCGTAGGTGGTGTAGGGGCAGCCCTGGGTTTGCTGTGGGTGGGATGGAGGTAGGTATCTCCTATATATTAGGACAGATCTGTGACTTTGTGACTCATTGCTAAAGCTGGGTGGAGTCACAATGCTGGGCGGAGTCAAGTTACAGATCTGGCCAAATATATAGGAGAAGCATAGGAGAAAATAGGAGAACACACTGGCCAAATATATAGGAGAGAATAGGAGAACACACTGGCCAAATATATAGGAGAGAATAGGAGAACACACTGGCCAAATATATAGGAGAGAATAGGAGTACACACTGGCCAAATATATAGGAGAGTATAGGAGAACACATAACAGTACATTGTAATAAAAGTACATACATAGTGAGTGCAGGAAAGGCAGCAGCAGCAGCATGTTAACGCGACATACAAGCACCGCCTCCAGGCGCCAGCCATTGGACACATGCTAAAGGGTGCGCTGTGATTGGCCATCCGTGGGTGTGATGGGATGTAGCTACTGCTGCTGCCCCCGTGGTACAGAGCATCCCCAACTCCCTACATATAGCGGGGACGCGGGGTGAGGGCGGGTACGAAGCGGGGCTCACTGCCAGGGGACGGAGCGCACAGGCATCTTACTGCACTCTCCGACGCCTGGCACTGTAGTGTCCGCCATCGTCTCCCTGTGTGAGCGGGGACCCAGGTGCTAGTTGCATTGGCGGCCAATCACAGCGCACTCCTCAGCCATGTGTCCAATAGCTGGTGGCTGGGGGCGGTGCTTGTATGGAGCTTTAACATGTGTCCAATAGCTGGCGGCGGTGCTTGTACGGAGCTTTAACATGTGTCCAATAGCTGACGGCTGGGGGGGGGGGTGCTTATACGGAGCTTTAACCTGCTGCTGCTGTCTCTCCTGCGCTCACTATGTATGTACTGTTATCACCATGTACTGTTAACTGTTCTCCTATTTTCTCCAATATATTTGGCCAGTGTGTACTCCTATTCTCTCCTATATATTTGGGCAGATCTGTGACTTGACTCCGCCCAGCATTGTGACTCCGCCCAGCGTTAGCAAATGAATCACAAAGTCACAGATCTGGGCAAATATATAGGAGATAGGAGTTCAGAGTAAAAGAAATGTAATCAAGGTAGACTTCTGGTGCACACACAGTGCATGTAAAGGCCCCCATCCATCAGCAATCACAATAAAAGGAACGAAAGACTGCATAGGATAGAGTGAATATAAGCACCCTGTTTGTTTATGTAACTAAGCTAGATAGATCTGGTTTTTGTGTTGATATTAGTTGATAGGTCATTGAAGTTTGTCAATCAAATAAGTTATCCAATGAGAAGGGTTTAGGTAGGCGGGTTCTATTAGTTTATTTAAGTGAGGGCTGAGGTAATCTGATCCCTCTTGCCATTTTGTGATCCCAGGACTGGTAATGTAACTGGTATCACTCTGCAGGGTTATCAATATTATTTAGGTTGTTATTATAGCTTAGGTTGTTATTATAGCTAAGGTTTTTGTTATTCAT